>NC_067492.1:45559544-45842044 GCF_947179515.1 Apodemus sylvaticus | reverse complement strand
AGGATGCTCAGGATGTGTATGCGTGTGGAGGATATTAACCTGATGCTGACACAACTGGTGATAAGTCTGTGAGTGAGGTGATGCTTCCAAGGGGTCACTTCAGAGGGTGTCTTAACCAAGTGATACTCAGTGTCTCAGGATGTAGGGTCATCTTCCAGGTGTGGGAAGTTCTGGAGGTTAGATTTGAGTGACGTGACTGTCTTAGAGGGGTAGGAATAGGGGTCTCCAAGAAGCATGGGTGGAAAACAGATTTCTTCCTTACGTAGGAATAGGATTCTCAGGGGGCACAACCTCACCAAGCACGAAGGAGACGGGGATGAGGCTGGCGTACTGGTCGCAGTATATGACAAGCTTCTCGAAGTAGCGCTTCTGCTCTTCTGCCAGTAAGAAGCTGCGGGGTAGGGAATGCAGTAGCTTCAGGTCTTCCCCACCTCCTTCGCTCCCAGCCCCTTCCACGGGGCTCAGATCCCAGCCCCAACTCCAGGTCTTCTCACCGATAGGCGGCGCTTAGTGCCAGGTAGAGTCCCAGGAAACACAGCAGCTCCCGCCACAGGAGCTTGTAGATGCTTCCGCGCCACAGCAGCAGCAGCTGCGAGAAGCCGCCGAAGCGGGCATTGGCCACTCTGGCTGTGTAGGTGACGGTCATCGTTGCGCCTGGCCAGTGTGGCCAATGGAGAAGGGGTTAGCCTGGGTCCGGGCCTGT
Organism: Apodemus sylvaticus; assembly: GCF_947179515.1. Classification (NCBI taxonomy): domain Eukaryota; kingdom Metazoa; phylum Chordata; class Mammalia; order Rodentia; family Muridae; genus Apodemus; species Apodemus sylvaticus. Next base: position 45,841,341 of record NC_067492.1, on the reverse strand, counting down.
GAGCAGAGGGAAAATGCTGGGAGGGGCTCATTCTGGAAATTTCAGTTGAAGGTGGAGGTGCCAGCCAACAGGGCAGCAGGTGATATCCAATGTCTCAGGACCCTAGCGCCTCGTTGCCTAGGGCGGTCCCCACTCAGGCTGTTACCACCCCACCCCACCCCCCAATCCCCCCGGGTCCTGACTCTTTCTCGAGTTCCCGTCTCCCAGTCTTGCTGTCTTCCTCCTCTAGCCTGGTCCAAGCCTCTTGGACTTTTACCCAGGTGCCTCACTTCCTAAACCTTTGGATGAATCCAGTCACCTTTTGCATTTCCTCCCCCGCACCCTCCTATCCCTTTCACCTGTTCACCACTCAATCTTCTTGACTTCCCAAGGCTTCAGTTTCTAATTCTCAGAGTTCAACACCCCTTACAGACTCGTTTCCCACTCTCCCAAGTTTAGTTTTCTCTCTGTCCTCTCTCGAGACTACAGCCTTCCACGCTCCCCTCCCCCACGGCCCCCCAGGAGTCCTGCCCAAAGCCCGCCGGTCCAGGGCCATTGATTCTCCCAGACCTGGTCCTTCTCACCTGTGGCAGTACAGGGACGCAAGAGACAGAGACTAAATGGGAGGGTGTCTTCAGGATTGGGTGGGGCTGAAGCCAGACTGTTTGGGAAGGAGCTGGGGAGTGGGCGTGGGCAGCCCCTCCCAAGTCCATCCCCTTTAGTTGAGTTACAGCCTCAGAACTTTGTTTGGAGAAGGCCTGCCAGTTTGTCTCCCGGGGAAGGGGGGTGGGGCTGGGTGGGGTAGTGGTAGTGGAAGTGTGGGAGGTCTGCCTTGTACTCTCTTGCTCCTCATTGTCTCCCTCCCTCCTAGGGAGAAGGTCACACACACACACACACATACACACACACACACACACACACACATATACACACACACCCGCCGCCACCACCACCCTCCACACACAGCGCAGCAAGACTGGGTCACTCTTCAGTTCTCTGTGATCACAAGCTGTCACAAAGATGAACCACACTCACACTGTAGACCCAGGCACACATTTAGCTTCCCTTACCACAGTGGCAATCTACACTGTCGCTGAGACTTTCCAGGTCAGCCAGGTATGCTGGCAGCTAAGATAGGAGGACTGTCGTGAGTTCTAGGCTATCCTGGGCTACAGAATGAGACCTGGTCTCAAAAACCCAGTGGCTAAGTATATACTGCTTTTGTAGTATTTGTTCCCCACATCCAGCGTGGTGGTTCACAACCAGCTTTAACTCCAGCTTCAGGGGAACTGAGGGCACCTGGACTTCAGTGTACACATCCCCACACAGGCAGAGACACGAACAGACATACATGAAGGAGTAGATATGGAGATTAAAATCTCACACTGCCTGCCCTTTCAGAATTTGGTCCCTGTACCCACACTGTTGCTTACAACTGTCTATAACCCCAGTTCTAGACTTGTTTTTTTGAGAAAAGTGTTTGTGTGTGTGTGTGTGTGTGTGTGTGTGTGTGTATTTCACTGTCCCGGAACTCACTATGTAGACCAGGCTGGTCACAAACTCAGAACTCAGAGATCCACCTGTCTCTGCCTCTTGAGTGCATCAACACCACCCAGCTTGAAATAAATTTTTTTTGTTTTGTTTTGTTTTTTGGATTTGGTTTTTTCGAGACAGGGTTTCTTTGTACAGCCCTGGCTGTCCTGGAACTCACTCTGTAGACCAGGGTGGCCTCAAACTCAGAGATCCTCCTGCCTCTGCTGCTCAGAATGATGGGATGACAGGCGTGCGCCACCACCGCCTGGCTGAAATAAATAATTTTTAAAAAGCCCAATAGAGAAAGAAAGGAGCCAGGTGGTGGTGATGCACACCTTTAATCTCAGCACTCGGGAGGCAGAGGCAGGCAGATTTCTAAGTTTGAGGCCAGCCTGGTCTACAGAGTGAGCTCCAGGACAGCCAGAACTCCACAGAGAAACCCTGTCTCAAAAAAACAAAAACCAAAAAAAAAAAAAAAAAAAAACAAAAACCAAAAAAAAAAAGAAGTGGGAGCACCTCCCTCAGCACCTCCCTCAACACAGTGGGATATCTTAGGGTCATAGGAGGAGGAGCCTAGGGTTTCCTAACATTTGGTAACATAGTGAACCGTATTTGCAGTATTTGCAAGGGCTATAGGTGCAGCTTAATGAGAAGAGAGAAGAGATTGGCAAGCATTTGTAAGCCCTGGGCAGGATCCCTAACGTGGCAGGGGATGACAACAGGGGTCTTTACTACAGTTCCACCGGCTAAGACCCCGTGACATCCGCGCATTTGTCATTATGTATTGAGGCTCGCATGGTGGCATATGCCCATAATTCAAGCATTTGGGAGACTGGGCATTCAAGGACAACCTAAGCTACATAGTCAGGCCCTGTTTAAAACTTAAAAAAGAGAGAGAGCTTTTCTCAACCCTTTCTGTTACATGGCTGTGCGAAGAAACACCCAGGCATATACTTGGGTCTCATATTCGACAGTGCCCTGAACACACAACCAGGGACACAAACACTTGGCACTGGTTCGAGGTAGATGTTTTCTTTTCAGAGACACGCCAACAGGAGGGCCACTCACAGCCTGGCACGAAGAGCGTTCCCACTGCCTCCTCCAGCTTCGAGGATGTCCACAGCCACACAGGCATGAGGGGCAGAGGCGCAGAGATTAGATCTCGTAGGGAGACTCGGAGGTCCCCACGCATTTCTTGCTATCCACCTGCTGAGCAACAGAAGTGGGAATGGCCCAGTGCTGCACCACCCGGAGGCCCATCTGGCCAGGACGCAGTGTTCCCAGGCTGGCAGATGTCTGCCCCACCCGGGTAAATTAGGAACCAGCTTGGGCTGGCCATTCTTGGACCCATATCTCCGCTGTCCAGCTGCCCAGCAGCCTATAAACTTCAGCAACAAAGGTTGCTGGCTGGGGTGACACTGCCAGCTGTAGGACCCAGGCCCTGGACAGGCTGTTCTCGACTGTCCTGACTCCTTAGTGTCCTTGAGCTCCCTGTAGCTCATCTTTTCTCCCCCAGCACACAATCCCCACACAGTTCTTGACCCCAAGCTGGGCTGGAGGGCAGGCTGCCTGGTTCACATGCCTTCACTACAATAGCAGGACTCTGAGTCTCAGCTGGGTGCTGGGGGGAAAAAAAAGCCAAACCTATGTATTTCATAAGCAAGGGAGGTGTATCCCTTCTAGCCAAAACGGCAAACCACAGCTCTGGGGACAATCGAAAAGCTAAGCTCTGAACCTGGGCAATATGAACTTGTAGTCTGCGGTCCTTCCCTGGAGCTGCCCATATCCGTTTACATTTGCCACCATAACTTGCCCATACCAGCTTGCTCACACCCAGAGTCCAGCGGGAAGACAAGTCTCAGCTCGTGATCAGGTTCCCCTTACATGCGTTCGCTGGCATGCCTAGACCCTGAGTGTACTAGGAATACTCCCTGAGTCATGTATGTCTTCAAACACCCCCTTTTGTCCCCCTGCACCAAGCAGCTGTGGCTTGGAACTTGGAAACACTCCAAAGTCATGCTTTAGTTCCAGTCTCCAAGGCGTCTGCGGGTGCAGAGGAGGGCTGGAGAATTCGTGTCACAGCTCAGGCCCCCAACTCAAGGGTTGCAGGAATAAAGCTTGAACAGCTGGAGGTCTGTACCCGAGAGTCTCAGGAAGCCTCTGGAGGCAGGTTCCTGTCAGACCTCGTCAGTCTCACCCCAGGAGGGGCCAAAGCATCCCACCAAGGCAGGAACTAGGGGTGTGTGCAGATCTTTAATCCCCAGTCTGGCAGGCCTAGCCTCTGCCCAGGGCGCCCACTAATTCCCAAACTAAACAGCAGGTGGTGTTGGGCCCATTGCCTGCTTAATCCTTTCCCTACCAGCCTGGGGCTGGCCATGGGGCCTAAAGATTCCCACACTTGAGTTTTTAAGGAAGGGAGCTAATGCTTCCATTATGGGCATTACAGCCCTAGGAAGAATATCTTTAAGAGCAGGCTTCTTATTGAAGATAGCTTCTTTCCACAACTGTCACCAAAACATGCATGCATCTGTGTGAGAGAGGGGGGAGACAATCGTGTGCAGTGTACAATCTCTGCAGCTGTGCACAAGTACTCATCCCCCCCACCCCTCCACTGATAAACACAGCTGTTTCAGATTATTTTATTGAGGAGTGTGAGGCAGGAAGAGGTGGGGGGCACTGCAGCCTCCCCAGGCCCCACCAGGGGGAACAGACCCCTCCCACCTCCTAAGTGAACCCCCTGCATTATGGGGGACTTTGTGCAAACTCTGCCCCATGGGGAAAGAGGAGGGTATGAAGTGGCAGCATCTGGGATGGGGGTGGCTACTGGGTGCTGGGGGGCTTGTAGGGCTCCAGGAGGAGGGCAGAGAAGGTGTTGACTTTGTCGGCTCCCCGAACCTCGTGAGGTAACAGTGGCAGCTTTACAATGTGAAAGTCTTCATATAGGTCTTCCATCTGTAACCAGATTAGAGAGCATTCCCAGTCCAGCCTCATTCCCCTGAATCCCTGAGTCCCCAGTCCCCTAAGAGCACGCACGGACGCGCGCGCGCGCACACACACACACACACACACACACACACACACACACACACACACACACACACACACGGCAAGCATTCTCTACCGAGCTGCAGCCTCAGCCCTCAGTGGCTGGGCAGGTGGGCACACCTGGTCCAGGTATTTGGCCTGGATCTTGTGTCGAGCCTCACACATCTTGCAGGGTTTTTCAGGGTCAGGGAAGACAAGCTGGTTGACGATGATGTTGTGGGTGTCGATCTTGCACTTAGCCAGCTCCTGGATCAGCCGCTCCGTCTCATACAAGGACAGGAACTCAGCGATGCACACGCAAATGAACGTTGTCTGCTCCTGTAGGGCACAAGACAGGAGCGAGGAAAGGGTCTCTGATCCCATCCTCAGGAGCCTCTCACCTCCTGCTGAATCGGATCATAACTCACGGGGTCCTTGAATTGTTCGCTAACGGATCGGATGACAGGCAACGTCTCCTCGAGCTTGGAGGCCAGCTGGTCAGCATTCATGTCCCCCAGACCCAGCATGTTGCACATCTGTGGGGATGAGGGAGCCGGCTTGCCACCTTCCTGGGCCCATCAGACCCTTTGAATAAGGGGCTTACTGAATACTGAGGCATCTTCATTAAAGGAGTGGGCCCTGGGGCCAACTCGTGGGATAGGTCTGTGTAATTTTAGCTCTTCCATTTTGTGGGCAAACATGGCCACAATATCTGACCTCCTGAATTCTCAGTTTTCCCATCTTCACACCTTACCCTCAAGAGCTGTTGTGCTTTGTGAGCTGTCGCATGTTTTATTACTGATTGGTGCTGGGCACTTAGTAGATGCTCAGCAGACTTATTTTCTGAGTGTGGAGAAAGGCACACGCATCACATGCACGAGCTAGAATGGGGCAGGTGTCGCAGTATTGATGGCTCATAGAACCATTTCTGCGTCCTCCATTTTTTTTTTTAAAGTATATTGAAGTGAGCACCACAGTTGACAGAAAAGGAAAACCGGGAGAGGTGAAAAGAACATGCGTGATTTGGGTTAAGATGCTGAGGGGCGGGGTGGGGCGGGGAGGGGCACCTGCCTGGGAGATGAAGGGGCTGATCTGGTTCTTGATCTGCATCAGGCGGCCCAGGCCCCGCTCCACGATGGTAGGGAAGTTCAGGAGCCTGAGTGTATGGCCAGTGGGTGCTGTGTCGAACACTACCACTGAGAAGTTCATGCCTTTCACCAGCCTGGGGGCAGAGGAGGGTCAGGCTCACAGCAGAGGCCAGAGGCACTCCCAGGGCGGGCAGCCCCCCCCCTTCCTGCCAGGCTGACCTCATGACCTCGGCATAACTCATGGCCTCGTCGATGCCGGGGAAGGCGCTCATGGCCTCCTGCATCATCTTCTTGCCCATGCTCAGCATGTTGTCTTCCTCGAAGAACTCGTCGGGAAGCTCTGCAACGCCCAGGCTGGGGTCTATCTCCTGGGGGCCGAGGGGACCAGACTCAGGCTGCTGCGATGGCGGACTCCCAGAGGGGGCCTCAACTCCTAGGTGCAGGCCAGAGGAAGCCCATGTAGGGCTCCAACCACATAGGACCCCGGGCCTGTCCCCTCAGTGGTTTAACCTTCACAATCAAGTAAGAAATTGCAAACTTGGACTAGGGGAGGCCCCAGAGACAAGCAGAAGCCCAAACCTACTGCAGGAATTTCCAAAGGCAACCCAAAGTTGCTTTCCCAATAAACAACCACAGCCAGCTCCAACCATTTTCAGATTATGCCTCTAATGTGGGTCATCTTTGAATATGATCCTTTAATTTTTAAAACAAGATCATGGGTAGCTGAGGCTGCCCATCCCCGCCCTACTCAGTGCTGGGATTACAGGTGTTCCATCGGGCTTGCTGGCCTCCATATTCTGTAGGTCAGTTGAACCCCTGCTTTCTCTCCCTGCCCAGCTGCTCTCTCTCTGGGGTAGTTTTCTCTATTTTGAGGGGTAAGGGGCAGGATTGTAGATGGAACCAAGGGCTTTCTACAGGCCAGGCTAGTGTTCCTCCATGTTATGCCCCTATGCGTATAATCTCCCAGTGAGTGGCTAGTAACTTGTGAGGCCCAGACCAAAACCAACTAATCAAAACCACAGATGAAAATGCAATGAGTCAGGCCAGGTGGCGGAGGCACCTTTTAGTCCCAGGGTTTGGGAGGCAGAGGCAGGCAAATCTCTATGAATTCAAGACCAGCCTCATTTACAGAGTGAGTTCCAGGACAACCAGGGTTACATAGAGACACCCTGTCCTGAAAAACCAAAACCAAAACCAAACCAAACCTAAAAACTGTAATAGGCCAGTAAGATGACTCAGCCAGTGGAGAAACTCAATCATGACAGAGCTGAGTTCTATGGAACTCAGGAAGGAGAGAGCATGCATGCAGCCACACACAGAGTGACAGAGACAGTCTATCGAAGGGCTGAGGGGTGTGTGAATCTGGCACAGTGTGTACCAGGACCTGCCTTCAATCCCTACTCCTGGAAAATAGGTTGAGGAAAAAGATGGGGTTGTAACACCTCATCTGCCCCAGGAAACACCCCAGTTCTACATACTTCCTTCTGATTTCCAACCTTGGCAGAGCCTAAGCCTTGGCTCTGTGCGCTACTCAGAGCTTACCCTTCAAGAACTTTCCCCCACCCCCTCTCCCCGATGGCTAGTTCCAGGAGCAATTAAATACGCCCTACCACTGTCTTTCTCAAACAAGCCCTTCTAAAGGCGGGGGTGGTTCTGTGTTCCTGCAGACTCAGCTGCTCTAGAGGCTGAGGCAGGAGAACCATCTGCACCCAGGAGTTCAAGGCTAGCCTGGGCAGCACAGTGAAACAAACAACTCCATTTCCCTGCTGTGGGATTCCCATTCTCAGCTTCCATCACCACAGTTACTGTTTCCCTATCTTTTATGGGAAACCAAGCTATCTTAGGCGCTGGAGGGATGACTCAGAGGTTAAGAGTATGGGCTGCTGTTCCAGGTTCAAGTCCCAGCACCCACATGGAGGCTGACTATCATCTATAACTCTAGTCCCAGGGCATTCATCGCCCTCTTCTGGCTTCTGAGGGCACTGCATTCACATAGCGCACAAACATATATGTAGGCATGACAACTCTGCACATAAAAATATTAATCAGAACAATGCACTTTTTGTTGGGCACCGGGACACATACCTGCCATCCCCGCACTTTAGAGGATCAGACGTTCAAGGTCACCCTTGACAACATACCAAGCTTTAGGCTACAGGAGACTCTTCTGCCAGCCCGACAGTCAACCAACCAAAAACCAAACCAAACCAAACCAAACCAAAAAACTGAATAATGAGAACTGGGGAGATGCCTCAGAAGTGCAACAGTCAGAGCATTTGCTGCTTGGCAGGGGCCTGAGGTTTGAGTCCAGCACCCACGTCAGGCACATCACAACCAGTTCCAGGGCACACAGCATGTAGTACTTCTAGGGCACCTGATGTCTTCTCTAGGCCTAAGACTTCATGCAAGTAGCACACATCATACACAAGCAGACAGACAGACAGACAGACAGACACAAATAACATATGAAAAGTTGGCCTACTGGACGACACGCTTGTGTGAGTGAGTATGGTGACCGAAATTTGGATTTCTAGTAAAGGTGTATGCTGTAACATGATTCTATAATCTCTGTGCTGCTATGGTAAGATGGAGGTGGAGAAGCCCTAGCAGCTCTAGGCCACCTAACCTAGTGTATACAGCAGCATACAACAGACTATTTCTATCGAGGTAGAAGGGCCAGTACCAATGTCTGAGGATGTTCTGATTTTCACAGTGACACATGGGCATGAGTGTGTGTACAGCAGAGTATACACGTACATGTGTACACACACATACACACACACAGAGACAGACAAAACCTGATAATCTCACTGCTTTACATCCAAAATATACTCTAAATCTAACTACTCATCCCCACTACCATCCTTTCCTCTTACGAGACTACCGTGTCATGATCCTTTGGTTTTTCTTCTCAACTTCACCCTTGATTTGCACTCCATTCTCCATAGGACAGCCAGACATGTGGCTTTTTTTTTTTTTTTTGGATTTGCTTTTTTCAAGACAGGGTTTCTCTGTATAGTCCTGGCTGTCCTGGAACTCACTCTGTAGACCAGGCTGGCCTCGAACTCAGAAATCTGCCTGCCTCTGCCTCCCAGAGTGCTGGGATTACAGGCGTGTGCCACCACCGCCCGGCTGACATATGGCTTTTTTTCCCCCCCAAATGTCTTTAGAAACAGATTTCTGTGTAGCTCTGGCGGTGCTGGAACTCACTCTGCATACCAGGTTGGCCTTAAACTCAGAGATCCTCCTGGCTCTGCCTCCCTAGTGCAGGGACTAAAGGTGTGCGCCACTATGCCCAGCTCTTTTCAGACTTGAGAGCTGGGAATGCGGGTTGTGCATGCTGGATGCCCCGCCCCACTGTCACCTCAAGCAGCATCAGCAGTAGCAGCACCAGCAAAAGCACTATCACTACTAACAACACAATAATAACAGCAACTGAAACACGACCATGGAGCTAGAGCCGGCTCGGCGGTTCAGAGTGTGTACTGCTCTTCCAGAGAACCTTCATTCAGTTCCCAGCAACCACACAGGGGTGTGAGAGTTCACAACTTTCTGTAAACTCAAGCTCCAGGGAGCCCTCATACCTCCGCTCCCTGTACACGTAAGTAAGCATAAACTAAATCTTTTCAAGAATAGCTTTGTATATTAAAAATCTTCTACCAGATGTAGACTCCGAGCCCGGCCCCTTGCCCAGCCAGCAGAGCCCCAGAGTGCATCTCCGGTTGGTTGTCCTCCTTCCCTTCCCCTTGCTTCCTCAGTTCCAGTTTTATCACCCTCCTCCCTGCTCCTTAAAGGTTTCCTGAAGGTGTGACACCCAAGAGATGAGAGTGTAGACTATGATTGTTCTGGTGGCTTCTGGTAGGCATGTCCTCAAAAGGCCTTCTGGTTGGGGCTGGAGAGATGGCTCGGTGTTAGGGTACTGGCTGCTCTTGTAGTGGGTCTGGGTTGGATTCCCTGTATCCAGATAGTGGCTAACAATCACTTCTAAGTCCAGTTCTAGGGAATCTGATGCCCTCATCTGGCCTCCATGGGTACCAAGAATGCACTCTGGGTAAAACACCTGTCACCAAAACAAAAACAAAAAAACAAAAAAAAACCTATGGGGACTTCGGGCAGGGCTGAGGCCAGCTGGACTTACCATAGCAAAGAGGTTGTCATAGCCTTTGACCTTGGTAGGCACCTTGGAGAACTTCTGGTCAAAAGCATCTGAGATGTTGTGAGCTGGGTCTGTGGAAATGATTAGAACACTCTCACGTCCCTTAGACAGCTGGACCGCCAGGCTGCAGCTGCACAAAAGAAACGTGGGAAGATGAGGTGTGGGGAGCCAGTTTTGGTAGTGGTGCTTGTAGCAGGATATGCAAGGTCTGGCCACAGAAACCTGGATCAGCAGGGACCTTATGACCAGTGTATGGGTCCCAGTGAGATCAAGCCTTACTTAATGCGATTAGAGATTACCACCTGACTCTTTGATTCGGATGGGACTGGTGTGCAACGTTCAGTTGACTGATTCAGTCTCTTTGAATGCCTGATTCTCCCTTTTTTTTTTTTCTGCCACTCAGTGACACAGTCCAGCTGTCCAGTAGGCACAGAATGCTCTCCCTCCAGCCCTCTACTTGTTCAGGACAATGTACTTCACTTCTCAAGGATCCGAGGCACCATAATCACGTGCCCTTTCTCCTTTTACTTCTCTGGCATCAAATGGAAGTCCGTTATACTAAGACAGCTTGCTTTAGTGTCCTTTCCTCTACTCTGAACTCCCTGGGAAGGGGCACTGTCCGGTCGACTGCGGAATTTACGCGTTCCTCTGCACACCCCACACATTGAATTCACAAGACCCAAAGAGGGATAACCAACTCAGGATGCTAGGCTTGCATTCAGGAGGTATCTTCAGCAGGCTGCAGTAACTTCCGAAGAAAAACAACTCCGTAGGGCCACGTTCCGCTCGCTTTGCCCCGATCGGGAAGAAAAAGCCGGTCCCTGTCCTCCCCTTCGTCCAGTGGTACATCCCACCCGTCCTCTTGGCCCCGCTAGAGCCTCCTTACCTGCAGGTGGTCTTACCAACGCCACCCTTGCCCCCGACGAAGATCCACTTAAGGCTACGCTGTTCGATGATATTGCTAAGCGTGGGTTCCAGCGGCTCCACATCAGGTGCATCCTCGAACTCTTCTGCTTCAACCCCCCACCCGGCCACCCCCGCCGCCATCTTGGACCCGGCTCACGTGATTAATCGGGGCGCACCACGTGCTAAATACCTACAGGGGAAATGAGTCTGTTACGACCCTGTGCAGGATGGAAGCCTGACTTATTTTATTCCTGCATTGACATCTAGAGATAATGACCGCTATATTTTAATCGTTTTATGCGTCAAGGGCTCACCTTTGTGAACTCTTGACTGTAGTTTTCTAAGGGTTCCCCTGTCTTGTGGACATACTGGTATGATCCACACTACCGTTCTTCACTGATTGGACGCTAAGTCTTGCGGCACTCTTTCATTGGTTGAATCTTGTCTTACTTCCACTAGTCACGCTCCAGTTCCTGCACGCGTCCACCTCTCCTTAGCAACCAGGCAAACATCCTGTTCAAGCGCTTTGCGTGAAGTTAGAGCAGAGGTATCTCTTGATTCCATAGGTTCAGTTTCCTGTTCATTTCCTTCTTGCTATCTGTTTTGAACCTTAACATCTCTTCCGGTCTTCCAGTTACTCAGTTGGTTGTGAGCTACATGGTTTCTGCCGAAAATCAATCACGAATGAACTGGTTATTTGACTGAGGGTAGATTAAAAGACTCCAAGTTGTTGCAGAGTATGCAGACTTTCCCCCTGTGTTCCCGGAATCCCCATGTTGGCATGAATGATATCTGCAACAAGTCGTCCTTGTAGAAAGAGCTTTAATTTCCGAAACTCCTGTGCTTGGCGCTCTGCTCTCTCTGGGTGTGCTCCAAGTTCAGCAAATGCAATTTTAATCGAGTCCCTGTCCTTGGGAAGGAACACGAGGGTCCTTAGTCCCTTCGTGCGCACGCAGCTTAAAACATTAAGTCTTAGGGACTCAGCCTAGAAAGATGTTCGGCTTCATTTCATTTCGGCTCTAGCCTCTAAATACTAATCTCTTACTAAATACTAATACAGAGTGTCTAACTGCACGCAGCCAGCGGTATTCTTATTTCAAGATAAAAGATTAAATTCAGAGACAGATGCCCAACCTGGAGATGCTTCCGTTTCTAACAGGAGGTATAAAGTTAGATATGTTTTGTAGACCTGGTTAGGGGTCACCTAAGTTCTCAAGGGTCAATTGAAAACAGTCTCCAAACAAGATCCGTTCAGTTACAGAGTTCTGGTGGCCGCCTGGGACTGTGCTCTCTCAGCCCTTAAGGGGGGCCCGGGTCCCAGACTAAGGTCCCATTCTCGGGGAACTTCTGTCTGCTTAACTAAGTCGTGTCTGGCAGGATTAGGGATCCAAGGACCCGAAGGAAAGGGACCGGCTTCCGGGCTCCATCGACTAGTCGCCGGGTCAGAACGCTTTGGCCCCCCACCTAAGCTCCTCCCACTCTGCGTTGACTTCCGGGTTCAGACCTCTCTTCCCAGCATGCACTGCTCCAGACGAAGTCAGTCTCGCGCCAAGCGCGCGGTCTGAGAGTCTTTCCCGAAGTCCTTTGCGCGGCATCTGGCCACAAAATGGCTGCCCGAGGGAGACGGGCGGAGCCTCCGGGTCGGGAGGCGCCCGGCCCGGCGGGCAGCGGCAGGAGCCGATGGGCTGAGTCGGGGCCGGGAACGTCACCCGAGAGTGGGGACGACGAGGTTTCGGGCTCAAGTCCGGTGTCCAGCGGTGTGAACTTGTTTGCCAACGATGGCAGCTTCCTGGAGCTGTTCAAGCGGAAGATGGAGGAGGAGCAGCGGCAGCGGCAGGAGGAGCCACCCCCGGGCCCGCAGCGACCCGATCCATCGGCCTCCGCCGCGGCGGGCCCAGGGAATCCGAAGAGGAAGGGCGGCCCAGGCCCCACGCTCAGCTTCGTAAGGAGCCGCGGGGGTGGGGGCGGGCGCCGGGGCCCGCGTTGGCTGGGGGAGTCGGGCCCGGGAAGGGGCGTCATGGTCCAAGGCAGTCCTCCTCCCGGTTGCCTGGACGGTCCCGGACGCTTGCTGAGAGTCTGGAGCCTGCATTCCGGACGAGAACTGGTTCTGGGCGGGAACGGGAATCTCTAGTTCTCACTTGCGGGAACCAAGAACCGGGAAATTGCATTGGAAGCAGCGCTCTGGGGTTAGGGGACCCTAGATGCTAGGATTCCTGTTTGATTTGTATCCAGACTTTGAATAGTGAGGCCCACATATAATGTGGTGGAAAAGGAAGAGACACATTCAAATCCCGAGTCTGCTGTAATCGTTAGACTCGACTCAGACCACGGACCGTAGCCGGGCGTGGTGGTACACGCCTTGTATTACCAGCACTCCGGATGCAAGAAGAGGAGGATTCGAAAAAGTGAGATCTTGTCCCAACTAAACAAAACCAACCAACAACAAAAAGCAAATCACTGACTTTGTGGCCTTAGCAAGATCAATCGATTCCTTTCTGTATTATTTAACTAGTGTCTATTTATTGAGCACCCATCTTGTGCTGGGTATTCGATGGTGTCTTTGACAGAACAGAACGTTGTTTGTTTGGAGTGTGTGGGTGGCCTATCCTTGATTTTCTGTAGTTCTGATAATTGAGATTTTGATGTATTTCATGACGTTGTCCTAGAAAAAGTCAGTTGAGTTAGTACAGACTCTTAAATAGACCAGTGGTTCTTTACTGGGGAGAAGTCTCTTCATCCTTATGTATTTGATAAAGTCTGTAGACATTTTGGTTGTTCAGAGGAGATGCTAGTGACATCTATAGGTAGGTACCAGGGATGCTCTTCAGTATCCTATAATGCATGGGATAACAAAGACTGATCTAGCTGAGAATGTCAAGTATCCTGTTGAGGAGCCTTGGATTAAATAAGTTGGATATATACTCTTTGAGCTTGCTTTGTCTCAGATGTTGAGGCCTTGTAGTGGGGAGGAAGAAATGTCGGTTTGAAAATAATAGGCTGTGGGTCAAATCTTAGATCCAGTTCTGTAGTTTGGGGTAAGGCTTAAGTTTGTTTATGTCTTAAAAGGGTGTGTGAGCCTGCAAGGTGAGGCAGGAGAATTGCAGAGTTGGAACAAAGGTTACATTGTTTCTAAATACACAAAGTGTGTGTGTGTGTGTGTGTGTGTGTGTGTGTAGTAGTGTGTGCCTGTAATACTGTAATATCAGCTACTCAGGAGCTGAGAAAGGAACTGAAGTCCTGAATGAGTTGAGAGCCAGCCTGAGACCCTGTCTTCAAAAAAAATAAAAGAGATCTGGGGACCTAACTCAGTAGAACATTGCTTTGAACGCTTGTGATCCTAGATTCCATCTGCAGTACTGCACAGAAGTCCCAGCAGTCACTGCCTAGTTGAAGGGTAAGTGTAGGATGATGTCTTGAAGGCCCCCAGTTAAGGGCAGAACATGGGGCCAGGGTGAAAACCCAGAGCCAGGCTGTTCTTAGAGGAAGTGGAAAGTGACAGGACCTGGGTTGATGGGACAGTCCAGGAATGGGAGTATCAGTCATGTCACTGCCTCTGATTTGTTTCTGAGTAGTCATTGTCATTATATCTCTAAAAATTCCAGGCCAGATCATGGTAGGAGAATTAAGGATGCTTGTGGATTCAGGTTGCTCCCACTGGTCTTAAACATCAGATCCCGAGTAGTGTTCTGTTTTTGGCAGCCTGTCCTAGTCCTCCCAGAGACTTGTCTTTATTTCTAAAATGACTTTCAAATAGCATGCCGGTGAATATGACAGGAGACAACATGGTCACAACACTCTGTGGTACATAGGGCTTGGTAGATAGTGATGCCCAGTAAAGGAAGCTGTGCTGTGTGGTCCCTGACAGGACAGTGTGAGGCCTGGGCAGAACCAGTTCCCAGCAAGGTCAGCACTCTTGTGGCCCCCGGGAGGGTAGCCTGGGGCCCAGGACTGCCTGGGCATGGTAGCCCAGGGCAGGTGCTGAGTCGAGTGTGCTCCTCTCTGATTGCTGCGCAGGTCGGCCGGCTGGAGGAGCTGGGCGAGGCGTCGATAGGAAGGTGTAGTGGGCCTCAGCACCGCCAAGGGCGGGCCCGGCTCCTGTAACCCTTGCAGTCTTCTGTCCCTTCACCCAGGTGGGCAAGCGCAGAGGCGGGAACAAACTAGCCCTCAAGACGGGAATAGTAGCCAAGAAGCAGAAGACGGAGGATGAGGTGAGTGGGCTGCCGGGTGCCACCCTAACTACCTTGTCCTTCCAGACACAGTGCCCAGTGCTCAGGCTTTGGATGGGCGGACCTTGTAGGGTGGGAGGTTCCCCGGATAACCTGCTTCTGCTTATTCTGACCTCAAATCCAGGGCCTTTAGGTGATACGGGGGATGGGTCAGCCTGCATTTCATGGTGTTCCTGACTTTTGTCCCCAGCTTTTTGGGCATTTGTCTTCCAACCATCCTTCCCCTCCTCTGACCCCACAGGTATTAACAAGTAAAGGTGACGCATGGGCCAAGTACATGGCAGAAGTGAAAAAGTACAAAGCCCACCAGTGCGGTGACGATGATAAAACTCGGCCCCTGGTGAAATGACCCCTCCCGGGTGCTCACTCCCTGGGACTCTGCGATGTACATACTATTTAATGCGGTAACTTACGGCAGCGGCCTTCCTGGAGGACTGATAGACGGAAGGAAACCAGGCGCTCCCCGTGGCCGCGGACCATTCTCCAGGACTCTTTTTTACCTTGCGCACTTGCCTCCTGAGACTTACTAGACCAGTGGTTTACTGTGCCCTTTCTTCCCACCACCCTGCTCTCTGGCTCTGTCTGTCTCTTCTTGCTGTCTTTCTCCTTTTAGCAGTCACTTCTGAGAAGTAAAGAACCTAACTTAGTGCTGGAGTTTGTGCTTGGTTTATCTTCTTTGCGATCTCCAAGCTAAGACTTTCCCCACTAGTGGGTACTACGTCTGTCCGGGCTGGGGTGGACTCACTGTGGAAAGGGAGGGGAAGGCTCTGTAGGCAGGGGCACATGCTGCCTGTCTTGGACACCCAAAGTCTGGTCTTGTTTGTGGTTGTGTTTTGAGACAGGGTCTTAGGTGCAGAGTTGTCTCCTGCCTCAGCAGCATGGCTTCCGAGTCTCCTCACAGAATCAGTTATTTAGAATAACTTGGGTTATTGTAGTGTTGAGTGTGCTAGCCTAGGGCACGTGGTGCTCGCTGGTCAGTCTCAGCACTTCACCTGTTTGCAGTGCACTAATCTTAGGCTTTGGCTAAGACAAAGCTGTTATTTACTCCCCAGATACTGACCAACTACTTGCTCTATGCCAAGGATGTCCTGGTTTCTAGGGACCAGCCTACATTCTCCCTGTCCTTATAGGAGACAAGTGGGAAAGCAGAGGGGATGGGTAGCCTTTTCAGTGGTGACTAGTAACAAGGATAGGATGGAGGCATTTATTGGGGGAGGGGATGTCTGTTTTTAGGCCATGTTTTATACTTTTGGTTGTGAGCCTAACCTTTAATGGCTGAGCTGCCCCTCCAGCCTGTATGTCACTTTTTAAAAA
This sequence comes from Apodemus sylvaticus, assembly GCF_947179515.1. Taxonomy (NCBI): domain Eukaryota; kingdom Metazoa; phylum Chordata; class Mammalia; order Rodentia; family Muridae; genus Apodemus; species Apodemus sylvaticus. Next base: position 45,825,115 of record NC_067492.1, on the reverse strand, counting down.
ATGTATTTCTATGTATTGTCTCTCACCTGCATGTCTGTCTGTCCCACATCCATGCATGTTACCCGAGGAGGCCAGAGGAGAACAGACTCCTTGGAACTAGAGTTACATCTGGTTTTGAGCTGCTGTTTAGTTGCTAGGAACTTAAGCAGGGTCCTCTGGGAGACTGCAGATGCTTTTTTAACTGCTGAGCCATCTTTCTAGCCTCCTTCAGTGACATCTAATCTAAGTCTGGAGGGAGGTGAGTAGTGGCCGGCGCTGATACGGGACCCGAGGAGGGACAGCGAGCTATGGTCCTGGAATATTGAGGTGGTGCCCCTGGCCTTTTTTTTGTTAAAGCAATCTGAAGGCAAGACACTCAGTTAGCACATGCTGTGTAGGAGTCGGGCATGTCCACGCGTGCCTGTGATCTCAGTGCTTACGAGGTGGAGGGAGGTGGGTCAGGAGTTGGGGTAACTCTTGTTTGATGGAGATTCTTTCTCCAAAACCACATAGAAAAAATAAAGTTGGTCAGTGTTGATAGCTTGAGAAGATAGGGCAGTGAGTGACACATTTCTCAAGTGCTCCAGGCAGAGGGAACAGTGGGTAGATAAAAAGGTCCTTTGCACTTTCTGACACAGGAATGCTTCATGCCCATACAGATCTTCAAAAGAAGGAAGGGTTGATGGATAGAGGATAGGGAAGGAAACAAGAAGCTAATGGAGTCAACTGTTGCTGCCTTGGAAGCCAGTAATAGTTGGGTCTTAAGCACACATAGGCAGACAAGTAGGTCACAACCACAGCAGCTTGGCCTCTATTTTAGAGTGTGTCAGTAAGCAGGGCAAGCTGAGGGCCAGGCCCCTCCCTCCCTTCACGGAGTGTAAGCAGGTGTGACCCAGGACAAGTGAAAGGAACTTCAAGTCCAAGCTGGGGTGAGTGAAGCCTTGGCCCCTGCCTACTAAAGTGCTGTTAGGTGAGCAGTCCCCTAAGTCACTTTTCCTTTGTAAAAATTTAAGGTTTATCTTTTATCTATATCTGCCATATGTGTGCAGATGCTCTGTGTGTGTCTGTGTGTGTGTGTGTCTGTGTCTTTCTTGAGTCCCCTGGAGCTAGAGTTAGAACCAGTTGTCAAGCCATTGGACTGGGGAGTTGGGAACTGAACTCTGGTCTTATGAAAGAACATTAAGTGCTCTTAACCACTGAGCCATTTCTCAGCTTTTTTATGTCTCAGGTCTTTTGTCTACTTACTGTTGGGCTTTTGAGATGGGTTTTCTTTGTGTAGCTCTGGCTGTCCTAGATCTTACTATGTAGATCAGGTTGGCCTTCAAATCACTGAGCATCAACCATCAGTTTCTGCCTCTCAAAAGCGGAGATTAGAGGTCCGCACCAGCACACTGCGCTTTCTTATCCGTTGTTAATGATAGGGAAACATCTAAATTCAAGTTGAGCCAGGGCTCGCACTGTAGCTCAGTGAGGCAGGGTATTGCCTGGCATTTGAGATGTTCCCATATGATCTTCAGCATTGCAAAAGAGCCGAAGACATTTGACTGTGCCCCTGTGATTAAGACTGCTTTCGTCGGTTTCCTGGGAGTGGTTAGCTTATGTTTCCAGGCAGTGTTCTACGGTCTGGGTGATGGAGCCTGTCTCCTTCTAATGCATGCTGGCAAGCACACTAACCTTGACCTACATCTTGGAGGCCTTGTTTAAAAATTAGACTGGAGCTGGAGGATGGCTCGCTGGTTTTTGAGCACTCGCTGTTCTTGTAGAGAGCTGGGTTTGGTTCCCCCGGAGCTGTTGTTGAGAGAGCGCACATTGTACACACATCTGCTGTGTCACCTGTGGAGGTCACAGACTTGCCTTAAGTCAGTTCTCTTCCACCTTGTTGGAGGGAACTCAGGTTGTCTGGCTTGGTGCCTAGTGCTGTAATCTGTTGAGCCTTCCTTCCAACCTTCCCTGGACACTCCCTTTGAATAGCTGAGAGGGAATGCATGCTGGGTGACACGGACACCATGAGCTACACATTTTAAACCGAGTGTTTGTGATAGATATACTCAAGCAGCAAGGCTTCTGTAAATTACAGATTTGAAGTTGGGCATGAGCTGAATGCTTTTAGTTGAAATCACGTAAGTGCATAGGGTCACTGTGAGAACTGCTTAGGAAAATACTGTTTGGAAGCCTCATGGCAGAGAAAATTCAAGGAGAGCCCAGTACGGTGGTGCTCCACTGGTTATTCGAGAGGCTGGGGCGGGGGTGGGGGTGGGGGTGGTGTTTTAAGAACCCAGGAGTGTACCTGGAGGGATCATGGCTCCAGATACAAATGTAGCTAGCACAGGGTGGATGGCCTTTCCTGACAGCAATGGGAGGGGAAGCCTTTGGATGCCCCAGTGTAGGGGGATGCTGGTGTGGTGGATGTGGGATGGGGGTTGGTGGAGGGGTAACTGGGAATTGGGATATCAATTGAGATGTAAGCAAATGGAATGATTAATAAAAAATAGACTAACACGGGCAGTACGGGAAGACACCTCATCAAAATAACCAAAAACAAGCAGAGAAACTGCTGATTCAAAATCTCTCGTGAAGAAAGGAAAGACAACTAAGCCCTGTGTAGTAGTCACATTAGTATGCATGCCCTCAGGAGGCAACTACAAGTTGCCTGTGTTAAGGATGTAGACCCTACCTCAGAAAAATCAATCCACAGTGTTAGCATTCTGTCTAAGCTCCACCCACAGTTACCTGGAAACAGCCAGGTAGGCCAGACCCGCTATAAAAGGCACTGCTTGCCCCTCCTCCCTCTCCTGTTTCTCTCTTCCTCTTCCCTTCTAGCTCCTGCTGTCCCCTCGGCCCTTCCTCCTCCTTCCCCAGGTCCCCCCTCAGTCCCCTGCTCCCCTGTGCCTGCCTCTACCCCTCTACTTTCTGTGCCTCTACTACCCTCTTGACTCCCCTCCCCATGCCCTGAATAAACTCCATTTTGTTCTGTACCGTCTTGTGGCTGGTCCCTCGTGGAAGGGACGCCTCCGCATGCTCCGTCTGAGATATCCTCTTGACCCATACCTCACCATAGAACGTATTTCTTTTCTCTTTATCTTTTTATAAACACATCACCTAAGGCCCACACAGTGAGAAGCAGGTCTGCAAGTTGCCTCGAAACATTTAAATACAGCACTTTTTTTTTTTTTTTTTTTGAGACAGGGTTTTTCTGTGTATCCCTGGCTGCCCTGGAACTCTCTCTGTAGACCAGGCTGGCCTCCAACTCAGAAATCCATCTGCCTCTGCCTCCCAGAGTGCTGGGATTAAAGGCGTGTGCCCACTGCCTGGCCAATACAAACACTTTTCAAAAATCATTAATTGGTCTACATTTCAAATCCCACATGGCCTCTACCTGTAGTCAGAGCTTTCCCTTGATTTAAAAAAAAAAAAAAAAGCACGCCTGCCCCTCCCCCAGTAAAAAAAAAAGCCAAATGAAAAACTTCTGTGAACCTTCCGACCCTTCAATCTCCTATTTAATAGCTAACTCACAAGAATTCAGGGGCCAGACCATCTTCACTAATAAATATTGAGTTTTAGATACGGGCATCTTGGGATTTGTAGTTTCAAGGGTCACAGGTGCATGAATAGTGGGATTAGAGAAGCTCTGCGCATGCGTGGGGCGGCTAGCCGCACGTTTCGTTAAAGGATTTGTTTATATTGACTCACTAGTCTGTAGCGGGAGGTTTCCCGAGATTTTCTCAATGGAGCCTTGCTTTTTCATGACTGAACCGTGGCTGGACTGATTGTGCCAATGGGGAGTGGGCGAAGTTGTTTTTAAGTTGAGGCATTCCTATAGACCTGTCCCTCACCTGACGGTCAAAACAAAACAAAAACACTGCAAAACCTATGACAGAACTCGGTTGTACTTCGGGATTAGAATCACGGTTACTTTAGTAAATATTGGTTTAAGCAGGGCAAGAAGACACCTGCCGTCAACTGAGCTGTGCTTAAAGAGACATTTTCAAATAATTTATGATTTGAATAATTATTACTCAATAAGCGTATGGCCAGTTAAGCTTAATTTGGATCATCTCTAACGGAGCAAATTATGCTCTATCCACTGAAATGGAGGAGCAGCTGAAGAGCGAGTACTGTATCAGCGGCAGGACGTGGGTGGGGTGGGGGATGGATACAGGAAGGGGTTAGAGGAAAGCACCAGGGTCCCCAGTCCTAGACTGATGTTTTGCGGCCGAAAAGGAAAAACTGGATTCAAACGGCAGAAGCATTCATGACCTGACTCTTACCTAAATGCTCTGAGCAAGGACTTTCATCTCACTCTGAAGGTAGGTTAAGGTCTTCCCATTGAATTTTTAGCTACCTTATTATATTTAAAAAGTTATAGCCAGAGGCTGAATAAATTGACTCAGCGATTAAAAGCACTTGTTGCTTTGCCACAGAACCCTGGTTTCGAGTGCCAGCACACGTACATGGCAGCTCGCTACTGTCCTGTAGCTCGAGTTCCAGGAGATTCAACACTCTTCTCTGCCACCCGACTGAAACGTGATGCAGACATAAATGCAGGCAAAACAAATATAAATTTTAAAAAGTTAATCACGTGTTATTTTTCAGTTCCATGTAAAAGTGTTAAACAGTATTGTACAATAACAAAACAGACAGTTGCTCTAGTGAAAAACCAGCATCCCAAGCTGCTTGTTAAGTCAGTGTAGTGCTGTTTAGAGGAGCGAAAGAGAAACACAGTTACATTTTAACACCCCCCACCCCCACCCCTGCTTTTCTGTGTAGCCTTGGCTGTCCTGGAACTAGCCCTGTCGACCAGGGAAGGCTGGGGTTAAAGGCGTGCGCCACCACTGCCCGGCTTCATTTTAACTTATTTTTGATCAAAGGGTTTTGTGATCAAAGGTTTTCCTATCTCTGTCCTCCCCCCCCCCCCCCCCAGTTCAGAGGCACACCGGACTGCAAACAGTTAAATCTTAGGGAGTTGTAGTAAGGGCAAGGTTAGCTGTGGTTGAAGGATTCCTAGGTCTGTTACACACCGAGGGCACCCATGAACTACCAATTTCTAGCTCCAACAAAATCTGCAGTCGGGTCCTGGAGGGATAAATAGCCTAGTAAAAGTAGAGTACTGAGTCCGCAGAGGAGTCAGGTTTGATTTCAGCATCCACATGGCTTACCACCGCCAGCTTAACAGGCGTCCAATGCAATCTTTTGGTCCCTATGGCAGGGCATGCACACAGTTCAGGCAAAACACCAAATATACCTTAAACAAGAAAGCTGCAGTAAGTAAAAGGAAACGAGACGCTGGGAGGACCTAATGACTAGAGGGTCCTAGAGGCGGTGCTTATTCTATCACGTGACTCAACTTGGCCTGGGCCGCGCTGTTCTAGATCACGTGTGAATGCTTTGCTCTCCGATTGGCTTGGATAGGCCAGTTTGAACGGCGTACGGAAGCCGACACTGTTCATTTCGGCCGCGTTTATTTTTTTTTTAATTATTTTTTTTTTTTTATTCCCTGCCTCTGGCTCTCTCCTTCCGCGAGAGCCTCTGGAGAAGCTGCAGCACTTAGGCGCCGCCACTGCCTCCCGGGGCCTGGTAGGTGGGCCTCGCTCGGCCGGGGCCCCTTGGCTTCAGCTCGCCTCGAACCTCCCTGGGTTCTGGGCCTGCGCCGCGCGCCGCCCAGGCGTCGGGGTCGCGCCCGGCTGAGAGGCGGGGTACCGGGTTGGGCCAGCTCTCGAGGCCGGCAGAACGGGCCGGGCGGGGGAGGGGGAGCTGATCTGATCTCAAGGGGTGGGGCCTCGGCGCCCGGGCAGGTTCGGGTGCCACGAGATGCGGGCCAGTGGGGCGGCTGGGGTCGGGCTGGAGGGGCCCTGATTGGGGGAATCGTCGGGGGACGTCGCGAGGATCGGGTGTGTGTGGGGATCTGTTTCGGCGGGGCTTGGTTGGGTCTGACTAGGGGGAGACAGCCTTGAAAGTTGAGAGGGGAAGGTTGTTTGGTCCGACTAGGGAGGGGCGTCATACTTGAGCCCACAGGGCTTTGCTGAGTCTGACTGCGAGGCGGTGATGGGATCCGTTGAGGGTAGCGCACCGGGCGGGTGTTTGCGGGTCTCTTTAAGGGAAGCTGCAGGGATTGGACGGATGGGGTCTCCGACGTGAAGTGGTCTGGGGGGGGGCTTAGGGGAATTTGATTGGGGGAGCTGCCAGAGATCCGTCAGCATTAATTCCTGCTGACTGGGAGGGTTAGGGCTAGAGAGGCTTGGCCGGATCTGACTGGGGCGGGCAGCGGGCATCGGGGGCTTTGGTCGTGGGTTGGGTGGTTTTGACTGGCTCTCATTCAAAGAGACATTGGAGACCTATCGGGTATTGCTTGTATTCTGGCTAAAGAGAGTCACTGGGCCGCGTCTAGGTCAGAAAGGGGGGCACGTGGCGTCTACTGAGCTTGTAGAGCCGGTTTAGAAGAGGGAGCAGGGATGAGCAGGATCTGGGTGCTTAGGGACCTAGAAGAGCTCAGGAATCTAGGGGCCGGCTGGCATCTAGCGGAGCTGGAAGGCTGGATTTTGGGGAAGGGAATCCTCGTGGACTGAGGCTTCACCTGAAAGACCGCTGGGGCGGGGCCCCTCGCCCTCGAGGGAGGCGGAAGCCGTGAGGCCCGTAACCGGGGGCGGCGGTGGCGTGGACTGCTTTGGAAAGAGGGTTCCTCGTTAGGCTCGATGTGGATCCGTCGCGCCCCCGCCGCTGGTCCTGATGGCCCGCTTTTATATTCCCCCCACTCGCACCCCCGAGCCCGCGACTGCGTGGCTGAGGATGGCTTAGCTGGCGGGGACCCGGTACTTGGACAGGCGCGGATTGGAGGCCTCTGCTTCTCCGCGGAGAGCGCTTGCGTCTGCATGCAGCCGCCTCTGCCTCGGGGACTCAACTTGGGTCTCACACAGAACTCCAGCGACCCAGCGCTGATCCAGGCTCCTACCCCTGCAGTTCGCCTTGCGCCATGGACTGGCAGCCTGACGAGCAGGGCCTGCAGCAGGTCTTGCAGCTTCTCAAAGACTCGCAGTCGCCCAACACAGCTACTCAGCGCATTGTGCAGGATGTATCCTTCTTTCCTTCCGGGGCTCACGGAACAGGGCAGATGTCTGCGGAAGGCCAGAGAGGGAGGGACTACTTCATGATTCCCAGACTCTGCTGCGAGAGAACATGACATGGACGAGAATTAAAGGTTTAGCTCTTTGGATTCCATTTCTGGAAGTGGAGAAAAGGATGGGGATGCCTGATGTTCACTGAGTACTTAATCTTTTAACTATTAAAGTGAATGTCGGTAGCTTTCCTTTAACAGATGGGAACCTGGAGGCTTACAAAGGGAAAATGCCTTGGCTAAGCCTTAGCCAGGAACCACAGTGAGAAGCCATCCATCGCAAATTTTAGTTCAATCTGCCTTGTCAGAATGAGAGAGGAGATGAGTAGGGACGTTGGAGTTGCAACATGAGTGTTTTTGTAGTTGAAAACTTTCTTTCCTAAGAGCTTTAAAAAAACAATTCTGGTTAGTTTTGTTATTAATTTGATACACCTATGAAGAGGTGCCTTCAGTTGAAGAATTATCTCAATCAGATTGGCCTGTGGGCATGGCAGTGGGTATTTTCTTGATTAATAATTGATGCTGGGCTGTATAAGAAAGGTTGATGGATGAGCGGCAGGGAAGGGACCAGTACGCAGCTTTGTGCAGTTGTTTCTTGAGTTCCTACTTCGGGACTTCTTCATGATGAGCTTTAAAATGATTGATGGTCTTGATAGCATCCACCTTTAATCACAGTGTTCAGGAGTTTAGGGGTAGCCTGGGCTTATGAAAACTATCTCAAAAAAAAAATTAAATGTTTGAAGCAGTATCAGGTTTCACTTGAAAATGACGGCCTATTCCCCACGTTTTCCTGCAGAGCTGAGAGTGGAGTGTGTAAACCTGGAGCGTGCTAGCCACTGGCTTTATCCTTGGGCTGTACCAGAAGAAGCCTTGCTCCCGGAACTTGTTATTCACTTCATTTTTCTCTCTTAATAGGGCTGGAGACTCAGTGGTCTGGCCTTACACATGCTAGATGTATGTTTTACCACTGACTTATATCCCTGGGCTGCCTCCCCCCCCCGCCCTTCTTTCTTTCTAACAGATTAATTTAGAACTGAATGTGTAGCCCTGGATGGCCCTGAGCTCAGGGTGATCTTCCTGCCTTGGCTTCTCTGGGGCTAGGATTATAGGCATGCACCACACCCAAGTAGCCTTCCTTTCTGCTTGAGAGAAGCCGGCATCACTGGAGTGCCTAGATGAGAACTGAGTAGCAGCTGCCAGGTTTCAGAGAAGCCCAGCCTCTCCTGCCCTGGTAAGGACATAAGAATAGTGCAGGTGTGCCCTCCTCCCTGTGTGCACTTGATCCTCCTGAGAAGGCCCGATGGTGCTGTGAGGTTAGGAATTGATCAGTGTTATCACAGGAGTTGGCCACCTAATTGATTTGGTCATTAGCATTCTGAGCAAAGTGTCACTGAGAGAAGATTGTCTAAGAAAGGTTCTTGCCTGTCAAGTCTTTAGGTTTTTTTTGTTGTTGTTGTTGTTTTGTTTTGAGACAAGGTCTTGGGTTCGTGCTGGACTGGCATTCAAGATCTTGCCTCAGTCTCCTTAGTGTTGGGATCACAAGCATGTCCCAGTATATCTGGCTTTCCAAGTTCCTTAACAGCCTGTCAGAAACTTAAACAACTCAACCAGTTTCCTGACTTCAACAACTACTTGATCTTCGTCCTGACCAGACTCAAATCAGAAGGTATGTTCTCTGTCCCTCCAGGCCACACAGATCTCGCCTCTCTCTTAGTCCTCTGACCTTAGCACTTTTCCCACAGATGAGCCGACCCGGTCTCTGAGTGGCCTCATCCTCAAGAACAATGTGAAGGCCCATTACCAGAGCTTCCCGCCTCCTGTGGCTGATTTCATCAAACAGGAATGTCTCAACAACATTGGCGACGCCTCCTCTCTCATCAGAGCCACCATTGGTGAGGGGGCTATGGGGGTCACTGTCAAGGACACACTAAGGGCTTGCACTGGGCCAAGAAGCTATTCAACGTGTTCAGGGTATTGCTTACTGAAATCGCCAGCACCCTCTGATAGCACTCTTAACTACTGCCATCTGACTGGGGAGGAAACTGAGGCACAGAGATGATAAAGGGATTTGCCTGGCAATAACAGCTTGGAAACAAGCCAGGTAGTGCAGGTCAGCCCTCCCCCCTCCCTTTGAGAAAAGGTAACCCAGGCTGGCCTTACACTTTCTACTCTTCTGCCTCAGCCTCCTGAGAGCAGTGTCCCCAGTCATGAGTGATGCCCCCTCAATGATTCCTACACAGTGGGAATTAATGGAGGTGCCTTGCTGAAGCCATGAAGAAGAAATACCTGAGGACATTGCAGCAGTGCTGCTACGGTTTACTTAGGGACATTCTCCTTGAAGGCTTTACACTAAAAGGTGTAATTCATAGCAGCATTTGAGCCCAGAGGATAGTACTGGAGAGTACTGTCTTGCCTTGTCAAGATGGTGTCGTGGTTTTGCCGCACAGTGTGTTATTCCAGGCTCGTTGGCTCAGTAGCTCTCTGTCCTTCCTTCCCTCTCTCTCATCTCTAGTAGAAGTGTTGGATTATAGATGCACACCACTGCATCCAGCTTATGTGGGTTCTGGAGAGCAAGTCTGGGCCAGCAGGCTTAGGTGGTGGGTGGTTTTTACCTGCTGAGTCATCTTCCCAGCTCCAGGTTTTTTGTTTGTTTGTTTGTTTGTTTGATTTTTGTTTTTGTTTTGTTTTTTTAAAGCCATTGTTTTTCTTGAAATCTGTCATCTAAAAAAAGTGTTTTTTTTTTTTGTTTTTTTTTTTGTTTTTTTTACTTGTTTGTGCCATGTTTGTGGAGATTAGAGGACAACTTGGTTGTTTGTTTCGTCCTTTTATGTGGGGCACGGGCTTGGAGCTCAGGCCGTAGTGGGTGGCAGCAGCGCCTTTACTACTAAGCCGTCTTGCTCACCTCTCTGTAGACTGTTTAAGAAAAGGACAGGAAATGAAGCCTTAAAAATAAATAAAAGGCTAGGTGTGGTAGCACAGGCTGGTGATTTCAGCACCTAGAGTTTGAGATCAGCCAGGACTAAATAGTGAGTTCCAGGCCAGCCCTAGTGAGATCCTGTCTTAATAAAAGAATGAATAAATGGCTAGGCAAAGTGGTCCATGCCTTTAATTTTAGTATTTGGGAGGTAGTAGCAGGTGGATCTCTTTGTTTCAGCCGGATTGTAAAGCAAGCTCTGTGGGGAGTCTACTGTAGGAAATTGACTCCACCTGGATCATTAGAGTCCAAGCAGGTTAACGCTTCTGGTCTATTTAGCCTGCTCAAGGCTGGAGGAAGGGCACAGTTCTCTCCTCCCATGTGGGTCCCAAGGATCCAAGACAGGTTGGCCGGCTTGGTGGTGATGGCTTTTATATACTTGACTATCTTGCTGGCCCCACAATATACTTTATAACTATACATTATTGACATTTGTACAGGAATTTTAAGTCATGTAGAGGTGTTTTAAAGTCTGGGAGGTTGGGGACATAGCTCTGTTGATGTTCCTGTTTTCTACAGCAGGGTGTGTATAGTAAGTACTGTGCCCATTCCTGTAAAGCACGTGGCTTTGACCTTTATGATGACCTGGAACTAACTCCCCAGAGAACATCTGTACATGAAGAAGCCTTGGAAGAGCTTTAGGGTGCTGCTGGTGTTTTTGAACAAACCTCAGGGCTTGCTACTCCGCCTGAAGTTTCAAACTTGGGGTCTTCCTGCCTCAGGCTTCCCTAGGACTAGCTTACAGGTCTCTGCTAGGGCTCACAGCGGGTGTTCTTTATTGCTCCGTGAAAACTGAGCCCTGGGGTACAAGAGGTTTTGTGAGATGGCCAGCACAGAGTACAGGCCTGTCTCAGAATGGGATGGCACCATTCTCATAGTCTACCCAGTCATTTCAGAGACGCTTCAATTTTAGGGATTGGCATCACTTGAGAGTTGGCAGTGGCAGCTTCTGCCCTCCCTGCTATCTTTTATTAATGAGTGGTGTGTGCATTGGCCACCAGTATCAGTTGGGCCTGGCTGCTATAGTGCCCTCAGGCCTCAGAGGAAGGCTTCTACTCAGGACCTCTGGATTTCATTATTCTACACCAGCTTATTGTAATGAGAACACTGGTTCCAACATCAGTGTACTTGTTTACTTAAGCAAACAGTCCCTGTTGCTGAGTGTGTGTGTGCACATACATGAATATAGACAGGTGTGCACACCTATGCATATAGAGGGGCCAACAGAGGATATCAGATACTCTGTTCTTTCACTCAAAGGATCTCAAATTAGGCTGGTAGCCAGCAAGTCCTGAGATCTTCCTGTTTTCAACCTGACATTACAGGTGTGTACCACTACACCTGGCTTTTTATGTATTTACTGGGAACTGAACTCAGGTCTTCATATTGGTCTAGCAAATGAGCCATCGTGGCAGCCCCCAGCCTCATATTTCTGATTGTCAGTAGAGGCCTCTCCAGATGCAGACTTGGATGACTTGGTTATCTGGTCCCCACCACCTTTCTGCTCATAGCCTGCTTCCCCACTCTGGCCTTTCTTCTGTTACTGCACCAGGACTGCCATACCTCTAGCTAAGACATCTTTGCCCTAGGTGACTAGAGGCCATTCCCTCCTTCAGGTCTTTGCAGACCTCTCAAGATGTCACCTGTCCACCACTTTAAAACTGCTTCTCCTTAGCTGGGCCTAGTGTAGTGAGTGGCACAGACATGTAACCCCGGCTGCCCAAGAAGGGGGGGGGCACGATCTGCAGGTTCAGGCCTTGCCTTAGGACCTTAACTCAAAAGGTTAAAAACAGCAACAATAGCAACAGAAAAATAGGCTGGGAATTTAGTTCAACGGGAGGATGCTTGCCCACTGTCCAGAACGCCCTGAATTCAGTCCTCTGTACTATGACATAAAAGTAAAACAACTTTATCTTTCCTGAGGGCTTGCTTTGTGGCCAGCCATATCTTCGGCTAAGGCGTCTTCCCGTCACACCTCTCCCTGCTTGTAAAAGTAGTGATTTGGGGCACAGCCTATAACCTAGAACAGTTGTTTGACATGAGGTTGTGTGCTGAGCGAGTTGGCAAGGACGACTTGAAGAGGGCCTGTGGCTATGATGCAGTGCTCACTTGGCCTGCGTGAGGCCTGGCTTGTCCCCAGCACCCCATAGAAAGGCTCAGGGTGCTTTGCGGGACTTGCATGGCAGAGAAGGGAAAGCTGGTGAGCCGGTCCCTTGGTGGGGAGGGTTGAGGGACCAGTCTTGCCCAGCCTGACCAGTCTCCTTTCCCTGGCTGCCCCAGGCATTCTCATCACCACCATCGCTTCCAAGGGTGAGCTGCAGATGTGGCCAGAACTGCTGCCCCAGCTGTGCAACCTGCTCAACTCAGAGGATTATAACACCTGTGAGGTAGGTGACAGGGCCTGGTCTGGCCCAAGCAGGGACTAGAGCCTAGAGTAGGACTCACCACCATCCATCTCTCTTAGGGAGCCTTTGGAGCCCTACAGAAGATCTGTGAAGACTCCTCTGAGCTTCTGGACAGTGATGCTCTCAACAGGCCCCTCAACATCATGATCCCTAAATTCCTGCAGTTTTTCAAGCACTGCAGCCCTAAGATCCGGTACGTGATGTCCCCGAGCAGAATGGTCTTAGAGTAGGTAGGCAGATGCAGAGTTCATGTGTCACCCATGCCTCCCTGACTCCTAGGTCCCATGCCATTGCCTGTGTGAACCAGTTCATCATGGACCGGGCCCAGGCGCTGATGGACAACATCGACACTTTCATTGAGGTGGGTCACCAGGCTCCAGGTGGACAGGAAGAGGCTGAGGGGTCCTCCGGCAGCTGACCTTTCCCTTTTACACAGCACCTGTTTGCCTTGGCTGTGGATGATGATCCAGAGGTGAGGAAGAACGTGTGCCGAGCCCTCGTGATGCTCTTGGAAGTGCGGATTGACAGGCTCATCCCTCACATGCACAGCATCATCCAGGTGTGAATGGTCTTCAGGGGCAGTGAGCGGCTGCTGTGGGGTGGGAGCCGCAGGCGGACTAGGTCTCAGCCTCTCCCTACTGCTCCAGTATATGCTGCAGAGGACCCAGGACCATGATGAGAACGTGGCCCTGGAGGCCTGTGAGTTCTGGCTGACGCTGGCCGAGCAGCCCATCTGCAAGGAAGTCCTGGCCTCCCACCTGGTCCAGTGAGTACTCCTGCCCGTGCCCTCAGCCTCCAGTCGTCCTTGGCCTGTGCCTCCCCGGCTGCTTTTGCTTACTTTATCTTACGTGGTTTAAGTCCGTTTTCTTTGAATCCTGTGTACACTGATTTTTATGAGATATAGCTTTAATGACTTTAAAAATTAGGTAACAGAAACGAAGTGTGGTGGTTCATACCCATCACTTAGGAGGCTAAGCTTGGATAATTGCCACAAATGCTGTGTGATGAGTGCCAGGCCAGTCTGGGTTACATAATGAGACCCTGTCTCAAAAAAAAAGCTAGAGGACAAAAAGAAGACATGACCCTTAAGCAAATCAAAGCTTCATCATGGCCGGCTCTAGATGCCTAAGAGCATGGCAGCCACTTTCCTCCCAGCGTGGCCTTCCTGGGTAATGAATGCTGTAGCTCTGACTTCCCTTTTTCTTTTTGATTTTGAGTCAGGGTTTCTTCATGGCGTATATAGCCTTGGCTGTCCTGGACCTCACACTGTAGACCAGGCTGGCTTAGAACGTAAAGAGCTCTACCTGCCTCTGCCTCCCGAGTGCTGAGGGTGAAGGCTTGTGCCCTACTCTGTAGGCTCCGGTGTTCTTCAGTTTAGGAGCTGAGGGTCTCTTGAGTGGTACAAGAGCTTACTTTTTTGGGTTTTTGAGACAAGTGGGCCTAGAACATACACTCTTCAAGTTAGGGTTAGGGACGTGTGGTGCTAAGGCTGGTTTGAGCCCCTCTTGTCTTGACCTTTTGGATTTGTTGGTTATCTCAGATAATTGATAGCAAGTAGGAGTTGTGACTAGAGGGACAGAGGACTTTGAGGAGATTGATAATCTTGCAAAGAGGGACAGGTTGTATTGATAAGTTTTTATGACTAAAGTTGTGTGCAACCACACTTTCCTGATGTTCCCTGCCAGTAGCCCTGCAGCTTTGTTTCAGGAGTGCATGGGTCGTAGGTCAGATGCTTGTGCTTTGGGTCGTTCTGGGGGCAGCATTGGTGAAGGCTTTCAGGGTTCTTCATTCGTTGTGTTTGGGTCAAGATGCTATGTGATTGATGGTACTTGTCACTGAGTGACAATGGGGCGGCTGGATGTGACAGTAAACACTTGTAATCACAGTGTTGGAGGTTGAGGCAAAAAGATCATGTTCTTTTTATTTTTAAACATTTTTATTATTTTAAATGTATATTAGTGTTTTAAACGTATATCAGTGTTGTGCCTGCATGTGTGTATGCCTGTACCGCATTTGTGGAATGCCCACAGGCAGGGGCCAAAGGAAGGTATTGTATTCCTTGGGGATGGAGTTAGAGCAACTCATGAGTGTAACTGCTAAGCTATCTCTCCAGCTGCAAGAAGGGATATGATTTCTAGGCCAGCCATGGCCACATAGACTCTGTTTCAAAAGGAGAGGGAAAAAAATTGTGTCTCCTAATCACGGCTGAAAATATGTTGCTAATTCCCTGAAGGGAAGTGAACAGAAGCAGGACAGAGGAGTATGCGTGGGCTGAGCATAGTCTGACTCTTGCTCAGTACTCCTGTTCACACCTCTATTTCCTTTTCAAGATGGGTACCTAGCCAGAGTCCCTGCATCCTAACAACCAGTCTCTTTCCCAATAGGTTGATCCCTATCCTCGTGAATGGGATGAAGTACTCAGAAATTGACATCATCCTTCTTAAGGTCAGCCAAGGGGCATCCGCATCTGGCTATGGGTGGCCAAGACCATTGGGTATTGGGTTGGAGGTCTCCAGCCAGTGCTGAGAAATCTGCCTGGACTGGTCCCCAGGGGGATGTGGAGGAGGACGAGGCAGTACCTGACAGTGAGCAGGACATCAAGCCACGTTTCCACAAGTCACGCACAGTGACATTGACCCACGAGGCTGAGCGGCCTGACAGCTCTGAGGATGCTGAGGATGACGATGATGACGACGCTCTGTCGGACTGGAATCTGAGTAGGTCGTAGGCTGGCTGGGGAGAGGGTGAAAAGCTGGTGGGGAGCACTTATGAAGGACTGGTCTCAGGGCTGTCCCGCAGGCCTCCCTGAGCCGAGCCTCATTGTTCCCCCTTCAGGGAAGTGCTCAGCCGCAGCTCTGGATGTTCTTGCCAATGTCTTCCGGGAGGAGCTGCTGCCCCACCTACTTCCCCTGCTCAAGGGCCTCCTGTTCCACCCTGAGTGGGTGGTCAAGGAGTCAGGGATCCTGGTGCTGGGCGCCATCGCTGAGGGTGAGTCTTCCAACGTTACATAGGCACTGGCCTGAACACTGCAGTGACACATGCAGCCCCACAGCGTAGGCCAGGACGGACTCCCAATTCGTTTTTCTTTTTTTCAAATCATATTTATTTATTGAGACAAAGTTTCTCTGTGCAGCTTTGGCTGTCCTGGAACTTGCTCTGTAGATTAAGATGGCCTTGAACTCAGATGCTCTGATTAAAGGCATGTACCACCACCATCTGGCTTCCTTATCTTTTTCCAAATAGCTCTGTGATCTTATTTTTTGCCCAGCTTGGCCTGAAAGGTGTCCCCCTTCCCCTAACAAATTCTCACTATGCCAGTCCTCCCCATTCTCATAAGCAGGTGATTCTGTAATGGTTCAAGCTTATGGACAGTAGGTGCTGCCCACTGCGGGGCCTTCCTCAATCCCATCCCACTAGGATATCTCTTTGCGTGAGAATCCATTCAGGGCAACTCCCTCCACATAGCCAGTGCCAGTCCTAGGCTTCGTACGTGGCCAACCAGCCACGCAGGCTGGCACAGCCGTTTCCCAGTGTACAGCTATTTGGGCTGAAACCTGATTCTTGCTGTTAAGCTGCCCACCAGAATTAGAAGTGCCTAGCTATGGAGTTTCCTTACATTTAACGTAGTGTTAAGCTAAGCACAGTGGTGTGCATACCTGTAGTTATGGAACTGGAAGAGAAGATTACTGCGTGTACGAGGCCAGTAGAGTCTACACAAGGGAGTTCAGGCAAGCTAGGGAGATAGCGAAAACCAAAACCCACGGGGTGTCCTGTAGTTGGCATAGCATTTCAGCTTTTCTCCCACAAGACATAGGGTGTGGAATGTGGCCATTTTTGGCGTGTGTGACTATCTCAACACCCAAAATTGTTACCTAACTGCAGGCATTGGGCGTCGAGAGCTTTCAGTACCTGTGAGTGAGGCCTGGGGTTTGGAATGGGATATAATTTATCAGTACAATGTGTGTTTGGATTTTAAAAGGCTTTGGGTTCCACATCAAGAAATGGTTTCATGACTACTACTTTTTTTGATGACGCTATCTCAGATATCATGCAATAATGTGTGCATAGTAATTTTTATTTTGTGAGGTAGTCTTGCTATGCTGTGATTTGAGTCTCTTGACTCAGACTCCCTAGTGCTGGGATGACAGGTGTGTATCACCACACTTGGCTGAAAGCAGGATTTCTTATATAGCCAAGCAAGTCTTGTGGCAATCCTACTTCTGCTTCCAGAGTCGTATCACCTGTGACTATGTTGAAGAAACCCAGTTCGGTATTCTCTGTTCTATAGACCATGGGAGAGACCTAGAGAAGTTGATCCCAGTAATAAAGAGATGTGCTCACGCTTTAAATCCCTGTACTCAGAGGCAGAGGCTGGCAGATCTCTTGAGTTCAAGACCCGCCTGGTCTCGAAAGTCAGGGCAAGCAGGGAGGTGGGGCTAACATGCATAAGGCCTTTTATTCCCTTTACTGAGGAAAAAACCCCCACGAAACAAAATAAACAACTATAAACTTAAAAAAACAAGGGCTGGCGGGGCAGTGGTGGTGCATGCTTTTAATCCCAGCACTTGGGAGGCAGGTGGATTTCTGAGTTCGAAGCCAGCTTGGTCTACGGAGTGAGTTCCAGGACAGCCTGGGCTACACAGAGACACCCTGTCTCAAAAAAACCAAACTAAACCAAACCAAAAAAACCAAACAAGGGCTGGAGAGTTGGCTCAGTGATTGAGAGCCTTTGCTCTGTCAGAGAACAATTTTCATTCCTAGCACCCTCACAGCCCTTTGATTTCCTGTAACTTCAGCTCCTGGGTAGTTGAATCCTCTTCTGACCTCTGTGGGCACTTGGATACACCATGCACATATCTGTGCCCATTCAACACCCCTCCCCCCCATACACTAAAGTAAAATAAGCAAGAGGGTGGGAAGAAGAGAGAGAGACACAGACAGGGAGGGAGGGGGATAAAAGAACAGTACAAGTATAGAAGGTTTCAGGCTGAGAATCACTTCCTGTCCAGTCTCATGATGCCTGCTTCTCTCAGGAGTCCCGCAGTTTTGATTATTGTTTCATTTTGAAGTGGGAGAGGGAGGGGTGTTTCCCTTCATGATTATGCTGGCCCCTGCCTTCAGTGTTGGCATTCTGCTCAGTGTTTGGGCTTCTGCTCAGCCAGAATCTGGACCACCTTCAGCTGCAATGCACCTGTTCTAGCCCCCCCCCCCCCCTTTTTTGTTTTTTGTTTTTTTAAATATTTTTATTTTCTATATTCTTTGTTTACATTCCAAATGATTTCCCCTTTCCCGGATCCCCCCTCTCCATATGTCCCATAAACCTTCTTCTCTCCATCCATTCTCCAATGACCTCCCTCCTTTTTTTCTCTGTCTTTATATTCCCCTCCAATGCTAGATCAATCCTTTCCAGGATCAGGACCTTTCCCATACTTCTTCATGGGAGCCATTTGTTATGCGATTTGTGCCTTGGGTATTCAGGGCTTCTGGGCTAACTAATATCCACTTAAAAGAGATTGCATTCCATGTGTATTCTTTTGTGACTGGTTTACCTCACTTAGGATGATATTTTCCAGATCAAACCATTTGCCTAAAAATTTTGTGAATTCATTGTTTCTAATTGCTGAGTAGTATTTCATTGTGTAAATATACCACATTTTCTGTATCCATTCCTCCTTTGAGGGGCATCTGGGTTCTTTCCAGCTTCTGGCTATTTGTTCTAGCCCCTTTTGCTCTGGCCTTTTCAGGGTTCTTTGAAAAGCCTCAGTTTTTCATATTGGGTTGGATATGCCCTAGCCTTCTCTCTCTTTTTTTTCTCCCGAGACAGGGTTTCTCTGTATAGCCCTGGCTGTCCTGGAACTCACTCTGTAGACCAGGCTGGCCTTGAACTCAGAAATCCGCCTGCCTCTGCCTCCTAGAGTGCTGGGATTACAGGTGTGCACCACCATGCCACAGACCCAGCTTTCTCTTACAAGCCCTCCTGTTTCCTGGTAACTGCAGGCTGCATGCAGGGAATGGTGCCCTATCTACCTGAGCTGATCCCACACCTCATCCAGTGCCTGTCAGACAAGAAGGCCCTAGTGCGCTCCATTGCCTGCTGGACGCTGAGCCGCTATGCCCACTGGGTAGTCAGCCAGCCACCTGATATGCACCTCAAGCCTCTGATGACAGAACTGCTCAAGCGGATTCTGGATGGCAATAAGAGGGTACAGGAGGCAGCCTGCAGGTGAGTCTTGATTCCTGATTCCTGCCCTTACAGTGGCCCTCATTCTGGGAAATGATGATGCCTATGACTGCTGACAAGACTCTGATCTCTGTTGTATTCGTACTGGCTGATCCTGGATACACCCTCCAAAGCGACCTGTGGTGCTGCTCCATCTGCTAGAGTTCACTAAACTCTCCTTCCTCTTCTCTCCACCAGTGCATTTGCTACCCTGGAGGAGGAGGCGTGCACGGAGCTGGTGCCCTACCTCAGCTATATCCTGGACACTCTTGTTTTTGCCTTTGGCAAATACCAGCATAAGAACCTGCTCATCCTCTATGATGCCATTGGTACCCTGGCGGACTCTGTGGGCCACCACCTCAATCAGCCGGTGAGACCCTAGGCACACTCTGAATCATCCTGTGTCCCTTAACATCTGGTGTCTTGGTATTGATTGACCTGTGCTACATGCCAAGGACCTGGCCATGACTTTGTCAGGCAGGCTGAAGCATTTAGCCCAGTCTTTACTCTGCTTCCAGTCTAGTGTGATGTCTAAGCCAGCTCAGTCAGTCTGCAGGTTCTCTAGAGAGGGAACAAGGATTAAAAAGAAAAAAAGACCATTAGGCCACACTGTAGTATGACCGCAGGCAGTTCTGAGGCTGAGATGGGTGTTTTTTTTTTTTTTCCCAGTCTGCTTTTATACCATTTTAGTTGCATGCAAGTAATAAGGTCAGTTCTAGGTTAAGGAACCAGCAATGTAATAAACACAAATAATCAAAGAATAAACAATAAACGTCCTGCCTTTGCTGTTGCTAAGGGCTTATCAGGATGACCAAGGCATCCAAGCCTGCTTCCCTGTCATTCTTGCCTAAAGCCTACTTCTTTGTTCTAACCCAAACTCAAATTCCTGCTTGAGCTTATTACTTCCCTGTCCTGGCCCAATGTCAAATTCCTCCCAGAAGCCTACTTCCTTGTTTTGGCCCAAAGTCAAATTCCTGCCAAGTTTCTAGAAGCATCCCCAAAAGCTCCCCACAGTGAAGAGATGGGCAGTTATGAGACAGCATGGCGAGTGCTGCTGGGAGAGTGCAGAGGCCTTTGTGTACCTGGAGGCCCTACCCAGGTTCCTGGGAGTGGGAGGAAGGGACATATGGATGAAAGGAATCTGGTGCACAGATCTCCTCCTTTACGGGACGTCTGAATTAGGCTGCCACACCCATCTAGGAAGCCCACTCCCCTCCCTCTCCAGGAGTACATCCAGAAGCTGATGCCTCCACTCATCCAGAAGTGGAATGAACTCAAGGACGAGGACAAGGACCTCTTCCCCCTGCTGGAGGTGAGTGGGCTGGCATCCTTCCCTCAGAGCCCTCCCTCTGGGACTGGCCTTACCTTCTCCCTTTTCCCTGCTAGTGCCTGTCATCTGTGGCCACTGCCCTGCAGAGTGGTTTCCTGCCCTACTGTGAGCCTGTCTACCAGCGCTGTGTTACCCTGGTGCAGAAGACACTGGCCCAAGCCATGGTGAGCACCCTGGAAGGGACATACAGATGAGGAGGGCATGTTGCTTCCATCCACATGCTCTACTGCCCAGGCCCTCGTCTGCTCCCCTCATCTGCCTCATTTATATCTAGATGTATACACAACACCCCGAACAGTATGAGGCCCCGGACAAGGACTTCATGATTGTTGCGTTGGACCTGCTTAGTGGTTTGGCTGAGGGCTTGGGTGGCCACGTGGAGCAACTGGTAGCACGAAGTAACATCATGACACTGCTCTTCCAGTGTATGCAGGTGAGTGGGCGCCCAGCGTAAGCCACTCCCAACCAGGCCACACATAACAGGCCAAGTTTGTCTTTCCCTTTTCTTTTTCTTATTTAAGACCAGGTTTCTCTGTATATCTTACCTGTCCTGGAACTTGCTCTGTAGACCAGGCTGGCCTCAAACTCAGAGATCTGCCTTTCTCTAGTGTGCTGGGATTAAAAGCATGTGTTACCACCGCCCAACTAACATCTGGTTTTATAAACAAGCAAATGAATAAATGTATGTTGGGTGGTTCCTCAGGAATACAGGAATAACGTTAGGATTTTGCCTGCCCTGCCCCACACAGGCGTGCCCTCATACCCTGCCCACACATACATAGAACAGTAAAAATGTGACAGATTTGTAATGCAAACTGATCTGCAAAATAAAGTGCAGGCATCTGCAGTGGCAGTGGCGTAGCCTTTAATCCCAGTGCCTTAGACCTGGAAGCAGAGCTGGGTAGATTTCTGAGTTCCAAGCTAAACAAGGCTGTGTAGTGAGATCCTGTCTCGAACAATAACAACAAATCAAAATGGGGTAACTAGGTAATGGGGAGATGGCTCAGTCAGTACGTGCCTGCTAGACAAAACCCAGGAGCCTGAGCTTGATCTCCACCACCCGTGTAAAAGCCGTGGGTCGTGCTGGCGAGGTGGCTTAGGTTACGGGCACTTGCTGTTCTTCTAGAGAACCTGAGTTTGCCTCCAGCGCCAGGCAGCTAATGATGACAGCTGCCTGTGGCTCCCTCTCTGCTCTCTGAGGACGCCGTAGATGTGTGCAGCCCTCCCACCTGACACACGCACGGAATTAAGGATGGGAATGAATGGGTGCAGCTGCCTAGAGGTGCCTGCGATTCGAAGCACTGGGAAAGTAGAGGCAGGAGGATTCCTGGAGTTGGTTCTCTGGCCAGCTTGTCTAGCTGAGTTTTAGTGAGCTCACATTCAGAAAGAAATTATTTTTCAAAAATAAGATTGGGTGGCAATCGAGGATGCACACAATTGGGCATGATGGTGACTGAGAGAGGGGCCTTGGCAGGAAGATGGTAGTGTGTGCATCAGCCAGGTCTGTGCAGCAAGACCCTGTCTCAAAGAAAAATTAGGAGTGTATGTAATACAACTGTTTGTATTACATTTGGGGTTTGGGGAGGGGGAGATGGGTGGGAGTAAAACAGGGTTCTGGAGAATTTTAAAAGTAAGTGCTTACCAAGAACTTAACCAAGTCCCGGGAAACAGACTGAAGGATAGTAGGAGACTAGTGGAGGAAGGGACAGCTCTGCACCTCAGCCAGTGTTTGTGGTCAGGATGTGCTCTAGGGGCTGTGCCATCTCAAATGGCTTAAATGGAGCGGGTAGGAATAGCCTTGCCATTTCTGCCTCCCTCCCCATGCCAGGATTCCATGCCTGAGGTCCGGCAGAGCTCCTTTGCCCTTCTGGGAGACCTTACGAAGGCCTGCTTTATCCACGTCAAGCCCTGTATCGGTAGGCTATCCCCTTTACCCTACCCCATGACCCAACATTGGCCTCAAGTGATGGAGACATACCCTGGGAAGTGCATGACCGACTGGGATGTATTCGTACTGTCTGATGGGGCCTACCCACTCAGTTCTGGGAGCTTGGCTTCAGTGGCCTTTCAGGTAATTTTTTTCCCTCCCTGTTCTTTTCTTTGAATTAGCTGAATTCATGCCTATTCTGGGCACCAACCTGAACCCTGAATTCATCTCTGTCTGCAACAATGCTACCTGGGCCATTGGGGAGATCTGCATGCAGATGGGTGAGTGCCCTGAAGTGTCAGGCTGCCTCTTCATTGGTCTGTCTCCCTCCGGGAGCCAGAGCTTTGTTCTTTATTGGTCAGGGGAAGAACAGGCTTTGATCTCCCTGACAGGTGAAGTCAAATAACTGAAGGGCCATTTATGAGGTGGGGTAGATGGTTTGTTCCTACCAGACCATCTCATGTAATTGTTTTTCTGAAAGGTTCACTGGGCAGTGACTTTGGCCTCCTGTCCTTAGGGAAGACTGGGTGGGTGGTTTTGTCACCTTGTGGGTAGTGACTTCAGAGACTCCTTTGGGTGGTTCTGTTGTGTGCTGGTTGTGGACTTGGTGGGAAGCATCCCGAGGAGGCTCTTTGTTCTCTCAGGCTTTGTGGTGCTCCAGTCTGCATGGAACTGGGGTCATGGAGTGAGGTTAGCCATGCCCAGCTGGCACTCTGTGGGTGGAGTGGGCCATGCAGGGCTCTGAATGGCTGGTCCCTAGGGGCAGAGATGCAGCCCTATGTGCAGATGGTCCTCAACAACCTGGTGGAGATCATTAACAGGCCCAACACGCCCAAGACACTGCTGGAAAACACAGGTGAGTACCAAGCCAGGGCTGAAGGAGTTAGGAAGTTCCAGGAAGGAAGGGTGTAAATACCTGAAATAGAATCAGGAGGGACCAAGGAAAAATACTGGCTTTAGACTATATGGATGGGAAGAGGTCCTGGTCGGGTGGGGAGGACACCTCTATGGGCCAAACTTGAGGGCCCAGGAGAGCCACAGGATCGTTCAGTTGGGGCCTATGGGGCGGGGCTCGGTGCCTCCTGTCAGAGGCCCCGCCACGTACCGTCCCGGGGCCACTCGGGGTTGCAGGTCGCCTGACGAGTCCCTCTGCCATTCCAGCCATCACCATCGGCCGCCTGGGCTACGTGTGCCCACAGGAGGTGGCACCCATGCTGCAGCAGTTCATCCGGCCTTGGTGTGTGCCTGCCTGGGTGGGACCTGTTGGGGGTGGGCAGGACAGCTGTACCCCCCCAGTGCCACCCCCATGGATGCATGTGGGAGACCTCTACCCACTGACGCCCATCCTGTCCCATTCCCTCCATCCATCCTTCATCTGTGCTTGTCCAGCCCCAAGTCCATCCACTGACCTGCTGCCCTCCTCCATGGCCAGGTGCACGTCCCTTAGGAACATCCGGGACAACGAGGAGAAGGATTCTGCCTTCCGAGGCATCTGCATGATGATTGGTGTCAATCCTGGGGGTGTTGTGCAGGTCCGGGCAGCTGGGCTCAGAGGGTAGGGCGGGGGCTGGCTTGGGCGGCCCCTCACATGGGATCCGTCATGTTTCAGGACTTTATTTTCTTCTGCGATGCTGTAGCCTCCTGGGTGAGCCCGAAGGATGATCTTCGGGACATGTTTTATAAGGTGAGGCTCCTGGTGGTCTCATGGGAGTCCTGGGTAATAGACAATACACGCTTGCCCCAGCCCACTATAACCCTGCCTCACTGCAGATCCTCCATGGCTTCAAAGACCAAGTTGGAGAGGAGAACTGGCAACAGTTCTCAGAGCAGTTCCCACCTCTGCTCAAGGAGAGGCTGGCAGCCTTCTATGGGGTCTAGGTGAACGTGGAGACCACCAGGTGAGCAGGTCTTTGAGCATTTGGGTCTACTGGAGCGTGAAAAGGATTTAGACCCTGAGTCCTCTCTTTCTTTCCCCTGCAGGTTTTTGTCTGCGTCATCGTCGGAGGGTGTGCTGGGGAATGTGCTGCTTCCAGAAGTCACTGTGTGCCCTGGTCGAGGGGGGTTAGGGAGGAGCGAGTGGGACCAAAATCCAGGTGCAACCCAGTCTGTGCATCTGTCCATCTGTCGGTCCACTTGCCCCACCGGGCCTGATGAGTGGGCAGGTGGGTGGGGGCTCCATTCTCATCCTACAAATAGGGAGGGGGGTGGGACTTCTTGGTGGGCAAGAGTTCTCTGGGCTCTAATCTGGGCCATCTTGGGCAGCCCCCTTGGGCCAGCCATGTGGGAGGGAGGAGTCCATTAGGCCTACCGAATCCGGTGTCAGATAAGGTAAGGGAATTACAGGTGGGGAGGGGTCCTTGTAGAGAAGCATACACTCACATGTACACATGTGGACACGCATGTGCGGGCACCACAGCCAGCTAGGCTGGGCCAATGGCCCCACCATTTCCTCGACTGCATGGAGACAGTAGAATTAGTGAACCCCCAAATTATGCCTATGGCCTTCTGTGTACCTTGCATCTAGAGTATAAGAAGCTTCTGCTGTTTTGCCAGAATTGGCGGTAATGGGAGGGCTGGGAGGTTTGGGGGACCTCAGCTGGGCTCCCAGGGCCAAGGGAGGAGGGTGGTCATTTTGGGGCCGCCATCTCAGCACTTGCTCACTTTGGACCTGCTCCATACACTTCCTGCCAGCTTCATGGCGGCCTCATGTAGTGTGTCCCCATCGTCACATCCTAGCCAGCAGCAGAGTGGGGAGCACTGGAGCAGCTGAGACTGGCTTGAGGCTGCCCTGTATGTCCCCTTTGCCTGCGCTCCAAGGATATCTCAAGGCACAGGCCTGGGACGAGGTGTCCGTGAAAGCTAAGGGCTGTCAGAGCTGCTTTCCTGGGTCTCTGAAACAGCTCTATGGCTAGTCCAGACCTCTGCTCCGAGAGCCCCATTGTCACGAGCTGGGGCAGCAGCAGGTGTGATGGTGAGAACAGAGGACAGAAGCCACTGGGTGCAGCAAGATCTGAAGGCTTGGAGTAGGGTGTACCCAGGGCCTCAAACCTCGTCCCTTTTGGGACTTAGGTTTATCACAGTGTCCACTGGACTCAGACCACACCAGATTGGTACACTGACTCAAAATCTTTGAAGAAATTGGTTAGGGATGCCATCAAGGTGGGAGGGGCTTCCTGAGAGGAGAGGGGCATGGTTATTTCCACATTGGCTAATGGAGACCGGTCTTGTAAGGTCCCTGAGGTTTCCTCCACCCCCTTCTTTGCCTCCTACACTCTTGGGAACCCATTATATTTTGGGCTTTGACTGGAGTCCCTCCAAGGACTTGGACTTTATCTTTTCCAGGCCTTGTGTCTTTCCTCAAGTAGGGTCAGGCCCTGCCTCTATTCCCAGGGACACTTAGTGCACATTCCATAACTCAGCTAGTGGTCCCCATCCCTCCAGCCTGAAACTTGAGCAGGTCTCTGGAAGCCATTTGTAGGAAAAAAATTTTTTTAAAAAAATAACATTAGCTTTCTGGTAATTCCACTTCTTAGGAGCATCCTCTGCTGGGTCTTGGGGTGTATTGATGGATTGACTGTCTGATGTAGTTGTTACCCCTCTTTGTACAAGGGGGGAGTTCTAACTACCTTCAGGAAAGGGGAGCCCAATTCTTGTATTTCCCTTTTTTATTTTATTTTATTTTATTTTATTATTTTTTTAAAGAAATTATTTAATTTTTTAATTTATTTTTTAGTTTTTGCACAATGAAGTTTCAGTTTCTTAACCTTCCTTGTCTGGGGCTGCTGACATGGACTGACCTTGGTCTGTAGCCCTCCCTGCTGCCGTTTCCCTGAGTCTTTATTACCATCACCCCCATGGGCTCCCAGGTCTATCCATCTGTTACTGTGCTGTGCTGGGGACTAGCGCCTAGGTGGCGTGAGATTCCACTCGTGTAGAACTTTGTTGAGTAAAGGTCATTTTCTTGTGAAACACTTGGTGTCTTGTTTCCTAGTCTTTGGTTTGGTGGTAGAGTGGTGTGAAGGTGGGTCTCAAACTCTACTGCTGTGGAAGTGGGAAGGGAATAGGTAGGGATAATTGAGCAGAACACCTGATGTTGTCTACAAGTTCCTACAAGGTGGGAAGGTAAAAGAGGGTAGTTAGACATGGTAGGTGGCCTCCTTGACAGTTAACCCAGGAGAGGCTGCCATACAGTAAACTCACTTGCAAAGCCTTACAGCAGACATGAGTCACTGAACACTGAAATTCTTTGAGATCTTGGTGTAAAAATAGCTGGCCGTGGTGGTGGTGGTGGTGGTGGTGGTGGTGGTGGTGGTGGTGGTGGTGGTGATAGCTTTTAATCCCAGCAGTGGGAATTAAAATGAGGAGGTAGAGGTAGGCAGATTTCTAAATTCAAGACCTCCCTGGTTTACAGAGTGTCAGTTTCAGGGCTACACAGAGAACCCCTGTTTAGAAAAACAAAACAACAAAAAACCCTGTATGGTTGTAGTTCAGAAGCAGGATGACTAAATCAAAATAATAATCTCAGAAGAAAAAGCCTTTTATGCCAGGTATCAGCATTTGGAAAGCAAATGACTTGAGCTTAAGGGCTAGCCTGGTTTATATAGTGACTAGGTCTCTATAGAGATCAGATAAGGGTACATAGTGTTACCCTTAAAGTTAATTAAAAAGAAAAATGCACTTCTGAGTTAAGGTTCTACATGACCAAGACTGATTGTGGGAGCTGTGACACTGTAGATGTAAAACCATCCTGGCCTACCTTCAGTCCTTAGCCGTTGACTGCTCACCTTTGTCTGACCTAATGCTATTCCAGACGACCTGAATCAGGGTTCCTAGAGAATGGTCATGGTCATTTGACCCCAAAATAAACTTAGTATCTTGGAGCTGATATAAGAAGTGTATGAGAGAGTTGACTCAGCCCATAATAAATATGTTTGCTGCTTGGTGACCTTAATTTGATTCCAGAACCTATGTAAAAGTGGACAACTGACTACAGAATTGATTTCTGATCTGATACACGTGACCTGTGGTGTTTGGGAACACACCACGATGGAGATTGAAGATACTCCACCCATCTCAACTTCAGGCCCCCAAATGCTTACAAAGCATAAACTCCCGGGCTGGAACAGTAGATGGCCCAGTTTTTTGGAGTACTTTAAACCAGCGAGATGTATGCCTTTCACCTCAGCAGAGGGACATCGCCCACCAAATTCGAGGCTATCCTGGATTGTCTAAAAACACTTGGTCTTGCAGAAGACCAAAGTTGCGTTACTAGCAACCGTTGCCGCTCTGTAAACCTAGCTTTAGGGGATCCCAAATAAATATATGAGAAGAAATAAACCTTCAAAACAAAAGATAAGAGTCGCGCGTGGTTTACAAACCCGGGCGGTGGTGGCGCACTCCTGTAATCCCAGCACTCTGGGAGGCAGAGGCAGGAGGATTTCTGAGTTCGAGGCCAGCCTGGTCTACAGAGTGAGCTCCAGGACAGCCAGGGCTACACAGAGAAACCCTGTCTCACAAAAACAAAACCATTCACATCAGCACGGAGTTGGTCTCATTTCCAAGCCAGTATCTGGCGGGTGGTTTCTGACGTCATCTAACGGGCGCCGGAAGTGATCTCGCGCTGCCTAGGAAACAAGACGCGGCCCTGTCCAAACCTGGGACGGCCGCGCCCACCCGGGCGCCATGGAGCTTCCCTCAGGGCGGTGTGGGGATCCTCGCTCTTGTGAGGACGAATCGGACTCCGAGCTAGACCCCGACCCTGACGCTCAAGCTGAGGCCTACGTAGCCCGCGTGCTCACCCCGCCCAAGCCTGGCCTGACCCCGCGGCGCTCGTCATTGCAGTCCATGTTCTCCGCGTCCCTGGGCGTGCCAGAGCGAAAGGCTGCCTCCAAAGTCCCGGCCGTGCGCCTGCCCGGTCTCCTGAGCCTTCCCCCGGAGCTGCTGTTGGAGATATGTGCCTACCTGGACGCGCGGGTCGTGCTTCATGTCCTGCCGTGCGTGTGCCAAGCGCTGCACGACCTCGTGCGTGATCGTGTCACCTGGAGGCTACGCGCTCAGCGCCGCGTACGCGCACCCTACCCAGTGGTGGAAGGTATGCACACCCCTGGGAACAGGAACTCCTCCTGCCCAGGTCAGGCTTGGGGTGGGAGAAAGAGCTACCCCGCCTGTGGATGGGTACAGCTTCTGAAGCGGACTTCCAGGCTGTCCCAGCTCTGCCTGGAGACAGACGAATTTTTGGGTGCTGCCTAATCCTTATCGACCACAAGGCAGATACTGGTTTCCTCAGGAAGTGCTCTGGCCCTGGGATTTCTAAACTTAAAAATTTACAGATTCCCGAGTTTGCGCTTTGTTAGCACTAAGGCCCTAGTTTCTCTGACTTCTTGGATTGTATTTGGAGTCAGAATAAATCCAAAGAATTCCCAAGCTTTGGAAACAGCTTGAGGCAGAAGCAGCAACTAGCATAACACTCCTTGACCTCAGGAGTGTTGATCCAGAATCCATGAAGAAGAGGTTCTGAATTTCTAGACTCCCAAACCCTGAGCTAGCCTCGGGGATTTAGGGATTGGGATCATTAATACCAGTAATCTTTCAGCAATGGGTCTACCCTGTCACCTTTTCTATTTTATTTTTTATTTTGGGACAGGTTCTCATGTAGTCCCAGGCTGGCCTTGTACTTCTGATCCTCCTTCCTTAGCCTTACAAGTGTTAGGCTAGCCTTGTCATCTTTGCAGAGCTGGTGTTATTCCTTCTGCCCTTGAGTTCATTGGTTTCGGGAGGAAAAGACTACTTGAAATTGATTTAGAGTTTTGCTGTTGTGTTTAAGGCTTGTATGGATGGAACTCCGGGCTTTGGCTCTGCTAGGCCCCACTCTCAGCATGCCTTTGACATGTTGTTGATTCTGGTATTACTAGGTTTTTAGGCTTTCGATTCCTCTAATCTGGAAGAGTTTGATTCTGTAGACTTCTGGATTAGGGAGTTGACCTCCAACCCCTAGTCAGATTTACAAACAGCTTTGATAAAACAGGTGCTTGGATCTCATTCAAACCATTGAATGGCTGACCTGGGGTTTAGATTCTGACTGGCAATGGGGTGGGGGTGGGGGGCTTCTAAGGATAAAAGCCAGGAGGGCCCTGTACTTTTTAGGAAAGTTCTCTACTGCCAAGCCATGCTGCCCACCGCTTGGCTTCTGTGACTTGATATGGCTTCCTGGTGTATAGTTAGAAATTTTAACCATTGTGTCCTGGATCTGGGTCAGGTGGCTAAGGCCAGAAGGGTTGGTTAGTTAGTCTTGAGGCCCCTGGAGAG
Organism: Apodemus sylvaticus; assembly: GCF_947179515.1. Classification (NCBI taxonomy): domain Eukaryota; kingdom Metazoa; phylum Chordata; class Mammalia; order Rodentia; family Muridae; genus Apodemus; species Apodemus sylvaticus. Next base: position 45,795,867 of record NC_067492.1, on the reverse strand, counting down.
AATTGAGAGTGAGGTTGCTGTCACCTGGGCTAGGCTTTGAGAATGAAGCCTGGAAAAATGTCAGTCTAGGTTTCTCAGAACTGGGGTTAATATTCCTAGTTCTGCCTGGGAGGTGGGTGGTCAGGTAACTTGAGGCAAGGCCAGAGTTCTGTGCCTGCTTGGGGTAGGGGCTGGGATCCAGGCAGCATGCTATCTTGGTCTGGTGAGCTTGGGCTCCCTGGCAGCCAGGGCTGGACTTGGTCAGCTGATGCCCCCTGAATCTCCTGCTCCTGGTACCCCATAGAGGAGAACTTTGACTGGCCAGCCGCCTGCATTGAGCTGGAGCAGCACCTGGCCCGCTGGGCAGAGGATGGACAGCGGACTGAGTACTTCTGCCTGGCCGATGGTCACTTTGCTTCCATTGATGCAGTGTTGCTGCTTGAGGTGAGGGGAGCTGAGGTGGGAGGCCAAGAAGGGTCAGAGGTGAGGAAGCTCAGTGATAACTCCAGGCTCTCCTTCCAGGGTGGGGCATTGTGTCTGTCAGGCTCCCGGGATCGAAATGTCAACCTGTGGGACCTGAGGCATCTAGGGAAGGATCCCAGCCGAGTTCTCGTGAAGGCCTTGGGCACCCAGGGCAATAGCACACACAAGGTGAGCACTCTTGGGCGGCACAAAAGCAGGCTGGGAGGGGGCAGGATTTTGATGTCAGACTGCATAGACTTGACTCTACCTCTACTGTTGGTGTAACTTTTGGTGAGTTCAGTTTTTACTGTTCAGTGGATAGTTAAGATGAAGATGAAAATGGATTAAGTATTAATATGCATATGCCATAATTTTGATCATTGGCACACAGTAGTTGCCCCATAAGTTGTGAGGTGTACCTCCAGAGGCCAAGTGCAAACAGGTAGTAGTTAGAAGCTGTCACTGGGATCAGTTGGCCTTCAGTATGAGAAGCGGCTGATGAAGGGCAGCTCTGACCATCATCAAGGTGATCGGTGCCCATGACCAGCAGACTGAGTGCTGAGTTCACATGTCTACTGAGTGGGGGAATTTAACTCCCTGGGTCCAAATTGTATCATTTCTCGAAGAGTATATATTACAGTGCCTTCTCAAAGGGTTTGGCAGGGAATGTGTTGACCAGATGTCAACTCACTACACACACAGTAACTGATAGGGCAGGAACTGTTTGGTTTTGTTTTTTGGTTCCCCACCCCCTTTTTTTGTAAATAAGAAAGGGAGGGCATGCGATTAGTTAGGTTCTGGAAGGGAGGCAGCACCTTTTTTTTTTTAATTAAAATTTTATGTGTGGGGTGTTTTACCTGTCTGTGACCATTTGTACATGTGGTGCCCATGGAGGTCAGGATGGGGCATTAGATCCCTTGGAACTAGAGTTACAGGTGGTTGTGAGCTGCTGTGTAGGTGCTGGGAATCAAACCTGGTCCTCTGACAGCTCAGCCAGCGCTCTTACCCGCTGAGCCACCTCTCCAGCCCTGTTTGTTTATTTTATGTATGAGTATACTGGAGCTGCCTTTAGATACAGCAAAGAGGGCATCGGATCCCACTACAGATGGTTGTGAGCCAGTATGAGCTTGCTGGGATTTCAACTCTGGGCGAGCACTCAGTGCTCTTACCGCTGAGCCATCTCGCCAGCTCCTGGAGCTACATTCTTAATCCAGTCGTTTGAGGCTTCAAACTTCCATTTGTGTGCGCCTCTGAAGACCTTGACTTAAATCTTTTTTTTTTTTTTTTGGTTTTTTTTTTGGGGGGGTATTTTTTTTTTCCTTCGAGACAGGGTTTCTCTGTGTAGCTCTGGCTATCCTGGAACTCACTCTGTAGACCAGGCTGGCCTCGAACTCAGAAATCCACCTGCCTCTGCCTCCCGAGTGCTGGGATTACAGGCGTGCGCCACCACCGCCCGACTTTGACTTAAATCTTGATGGCTTATGCCTCTCATACCAATACTCAGGAAGCTGAAAGCAAAGGATTGTTCTGAGTTTGAAGCTAGCTTAGGCTACATAGTGAGTTCCAGGCCAACTTGGACTATAGCATCAGACTGTTTCCAAGAGTAAAAAGAACAGAAATAAGCTATGAGGACTGCCAGAGTGTAGCACAGTTATAGAGTGCTTGCCTAGCATCTGTTAAGGCTCTGGCTTCTATCCTAGTAAAAAGAGAAGGGTTGGGGGCACCGAGAGAGATCCAGAGGTCTCTTAGACTCTACTGCAGATGTGTGTTCTTGTGCCCTGGCTGTGACAGGCTTGCAGACTCAACCCTAACCCCACACACTGATACTTGTTGTGGGTCCTTTATCACTGAGTTACAATCTGGCAGTGCTCAATAGCTTAGCTTTGTTCTCTTTCAAAAAACAGTCTGATGCTATAGTTGTCTGCCTCTTCCTTCTGACCCTTGGTTTTTGTCATCTGTGGGAAGAGATGATTACGAAGTGTGGGACTTATGTGTGTTACAGCAGTGGTGTGGAGGTGGGCATGAGGGTGGAAGAGCTGTTTGGCTTTGAGGAAATCTGTTTGTCTAGTGGCTCCTCCCCTGCAAAAGCAGGAAGATCCAGCTTCTTCTCTTGGGCTTTGGGAAGGAGAGAGCCATGAGCTGTGGTACAGCTCTTACAGTGAGGAGTCTTATATGGCTGTTGTACCTGCTCCCCAGGGCTGGGTATGGTCGCTCGCAGCACAGGACCACCGTGTGTGCTCCGGCTCTTGGGACAGCACTGTGAAGCTGTGGGACATGGCGGCTGATGGGCAGCAGTTTGGAGAGATCAAGTGTGAGGGGGCCCGGGCAGGGGGCCTGGGTGGGTAGAGCCCTGCCCAGCCATCACCCCAGCCTTGTGTGCCGTGTGTCCCCAGGGGCAAGGCGGCAGTGTTGTGCCTCTCCTACCAACCTGATATCCTGGTGACTGGTACCTATGACAAGAAGGTGACCATCTATGATCCCAGAGGTGAGCCTTTAATCCCAATGCATAGAAGGCAAAGAGAAGCAGATCTTTGAGTTCAAGATCAGCACGGTCTACATAGTAAATGCTAGGTCAACTGTGTACAGTGAGATCCTGTCACAAAAAAGCAAAAAGAAAGGAAACACAACACAGTGGAAAAGAACATGGGGGTCAGGTGCAGGGGCTGAAGAGATGGCTCAGCAATCAAGAGCACTGGCTGCCCTTCCGGAGGCCCAGGGTTGGGTTGGGAAGCTTCCTCATGGTAGCTGACCACCATCTGTAACTGCAGTTTAAGAGGGTCCATCGTTTTCTGGCCTCTGTTGGCACTGCGTACATGCCATGCACAGACATGTATAGGGAAGACACCCAGACACAAGAGAGATAGCAGACTCAAAATAAAGAAAGCCATTGGTGGGTGACATGAGCCTGTTTGCACCTCGTGTCTCCTCTGTGGTTGTGCAACTTTCTTGTTTGGGGGTTTGAACGCTGTGCCTCCCTCACTCTGGACAGATGCTTGGTCCCTGAACTGTAGTCCCTTTTTCCTTTTTTCCTTTTGAGACAGGCTTTCACTGTGTTGCCCAGGGTAGCTTCAAACTCACTCTCTATATTAGGCTGGCCTCTATCTAGTAATCCTCCTGTCTCAGCCTCCACACTCCTGAGTAGTTGGGATTGCAGGCTTGCACCATGAGGTCTGGCTGATGATTAATCCCTTCCCCTTCCCCCATTCTGGGGAGAAGCCAAGGCCTGGTGCTTGCCAGGCCATTGCTTAGCTGCTGAGCTGTGTCCTCAACCCAGCCTTGATTGAGTCATTTAACCCCATGAGACGAGGGGACCCTGAACTGGACTCAGGCTGGGGCAGAATGTGCTTGGCTCTGCTTTGGGAGAAGCTGGTGGGGCCGGGGGTTGGGGGGGGTGGCATAGAGACAGGGGCAGGAAAGGAGAAGAGCCTGTAGGACCTAGATCCAGGTGGGGTATGAGGGGATGGTCAATTGCCAGGTGAGAATGGGTAGAAGGTTTTCCCAGGGGAGATGATGGGCCTAGAGTCTCTGAAGGACTCTGATGTCCTCCATCTTTCCTGGTCTGTCATCACGTTCCAGCTGGCTTGGCCCTGGTGAAGAGCCGGAGGCTGCACTCCAGCGCTGTGCTAGCAGTGCTGGCAGATGACAGGCACATCATCTCAGGCAGTGAGGACCACAGTCTTGTGGTGTTTGATCGTCGAGCCAATAGCGTCCTGCAGCGGCTGCAGGTGGGTGACACTTCCCTGTGTCTCAGAGGAGGAGTACAGCCCAGTTTGCAGTTCCTCACCTGCGTTATACCTTGTCCTTCCTACAGCTGGACTCCTATCTGCTCTGCATGTCTTACCAGGAGCCCCAGCTCTGGGCAGGTGACAACCAGGGCCTGCTGCACGTCTTCGCCAACCGAGACGGCTGCTTCCAGCTTGTTCGGGTCTGCTAGGACCCCCTGTCTGTGCATCCCCTGTGACTCCTTGGGTGGAGGGCCAACCCTGGGAGAACTCCACCTGAGTGTCACTCATCCTTTCTCCCCTAGTCCTTTGATGTGGGTCACCAGTCTCAGATCACAGGGATCAAGCACTCCCTGGGGACTTTGTACACAACGTCAACTGACAAGACTATTCGGGTGAGAGCACTGGCCCAGGCAGACTCCTCCCCCCACCTGGCCAGGGCACACACCCTGACCTCTGACACTTGTTCCTGTCAGGTTCATGTGCCCACAGACCCACCTAGGACCATCTGTACCCGAAGCCACCACAACGTGTTAAACGGGGTAAGGTCCTGCCTCATAGAGCCTGCTGGTCTACCAAGAGCCTAGGCCGTCCCTAATTTCACTGTCACTGTTCCCAGATCTGTGCTGAGGGCAACGTAGTCGTGGCTGCCTCTGGTGGCCTATCGTTGGAGGTCTGGAGGCTGCTGGCCTGAAGAGCTAGCTGGACATGCTGTGGATGGATGTTGGTATAGACTGCCTACTGAGGCTACTCCGAGGCCTCTGTTCTGGAGGAATTCCTGCTATTGGTGCTGCCCTGCTCCAGACTTGGGACACAGGAAGTCCTAGGGCTGGACCCACACCTGTGCCTGCAGGGGTGACATTCTAGTTTTACTACCAAGAGGGCTGTTCCCTACCTTCCACTCGTGGGTTTTGTTTTCTTTTGTTGAGACAGGGTCTCATGTAACCCAGGCTGGCCTCATATTCACTATGTGTTGAGGCAGACCTTGAATGCCTGATCCTCCTGCCTAAACCTCCCAAGTGTTGGGATTACAGGTATGTTACCATGCCTGAATGACCCGTGTTGTTAGGATTTGGATGTCTCTCTCCCACAGGAGTGAAGAGAAATAAACCTCCTGTGCAGTTGTTGGAAACTGGAGTGTGTGCTTTCTGTGACCGGATGTCTGTGCCTGTTGGGTTTGTAGGTGTGACTGAGTGGGTGTGGGGGGGAAGCATGCCAGGGCTGGGGTGCCTATTTTTCTGTGTATGCACGCATTCAAGGACCATGGGCACCTGTGTCTGATGTAACTTAGTGAGGTGTTGGTGGGCTGTGTGGCATGCAGACTCAAATCCCCAATATAAGCTTTTATAGAGAGAGCAGACACGTGTTCCAACCACCCTGTGGGTATGTGGTAGGCAGCCATCGTGCAGGCTCTTCATGCAGGGCTCTAAGTGCAGATATGTGCAGCTGTCACTGGAAATGGGCATAGGAGGAGAAATGACAGGTATGCACTGGTCCCCAGAGACTGTGGTGCCCCTCAGCCTTCTATTCAGCACACACGAATTGCAACCACAGGAGCTGTCATTTTTATTGAGGACCTTCCTGCGGTATCCAGGGTAATAGGGGCCGCATCATGGGTTCATAGGATAGCACAGGGCTTCTTTTCCTTGAAAGGGTTGGTGGCAGCTGGGATGCCCACAAGGAAGGGGTCGCTCTTGGCTTGCTCCGTGCAGAACTGCAGCAGATCTGTGGCTGCCTTGGATACCTGCGGACCCCATCAAGTCAGCCACATTTGGGTATCCACTTGCTCCCTGCACAGCTGGGCCCACCCCCAGGCCTGTCCCAACCCTCACCTTTATGCGTTTGATGCCTGCTTCCATCCGCAGTTGCTCCACTGCCCGGCGGGCCTGTCCGATGTCACTGCCAATGGCCACCTTGCTGGACATCTGGGAGAAGTGCGCAGGGCTGTGCAAGCCTGAGACTCTAAGCTTCTGAGGCCCTGCTAGGACCCTGGGTACTCCTGATTCCTGACGACTCCTCAACAGCTTGGCTGCCTGCTGCAGCCTCACCTACGCTACTCTGACTCTCTCCCCAATACTGACCTGGCTTCTCCAACCCCCTTCCCAATCCCTGCAGAGACTTTGAAGTCAGGATCCAGTGAAATGTCACCAGTAACAGCAGTGGCAGCTGCTGTGACAGAAGGGGTCTGTTCCCCAGGAGGCCCAGTGGTTGCTTTGGTGTCACCTGTTTCTTGGCTCCCCTGGGGGACTTGGCTGCATGCCTGGGAGATGTGGGATTCTGAGTGGCTGGATATCTGTGGACTGTCCCCAGCAGACCTTCCTCCCTGCTTCTTCCACCCCCTAAGGTTATGTGTACCCTGCCTCAGCTCTTCTTGAACTCCAACCTGTCTTTTTAATAATTCTCCTCCACTCCATTTTAAAATTCTCCTGTGGCTTTGAGATGGTCTCACAGCCCACACTGACTTCGCCATCCTCGTGTCTTAGCACGTTCACTCCCAGTCCTGAGTCCCAGGTCAGGCATCCATCTCCAAGGCCTTCATCTCTTAGGTCCATATCTGCCTGACGGACTGTCATGTCAACCTTTACGTAGAATTCTCTGGCTGGTTCCAGCTCTTACTGTTCATGCCGCCTGCCTTTCTCCCCAGTCCTGTCCCGCTGTTCTGAGCACTACAGTGTGTCAGTCGCCAGCTTTTCTATGCCCTGCTGTTTTGGATATGGTGGTGTTCACCTGTGATCCTGTCACTGTGCAGGATGGCTTGGGTTACATAACTCTCTGTGTCAAACAAAACAACAATCTGGGATGGGAGGTGGAGTGGTTGGCATTAAGTATTCAAAGCTACTCCAGAAACTCAGCTGCAAAGATTGTTTACTGGGAGCCCGGATTTAGAGAGCAGCCTGGGTCACAGAAGAACCCTGTCAAGAAAATCAAGAGAATGTCCCCAGTTTTGAAGCCTCTTGCAGTAAACTTATCCTCTGCAGTCCACAGGGTGCTGCTGCCAGACTACTTCTTGGAATTTCCTGTTATTTATATGATCAACACCATTATTATTCAGACAGGGGCTCTATCATTCAGACTGGTCTTCGACTCCTGGACTGAGGTGACTGGCTCACCCCCTGGTATAGTCAGCCTGGACACTCCCTTCATTCCTAGCCTGCTTATCATCCCGTCCGTCCCTTTGTCCCCTAAGGATTAACTCCAGGAAGGCGGCTAGGTGGCTGGGAATCTGAGGTCAAGGTGCTGGGGTTGATTTCTCTAAAGATCATTGCTTCAGCAACCTCTCTTAAATTTTTATTTTAAAATTGCATTCATTATCCCAGCCCTCAGGAGACAGAGGCAGGATGATCTCTCTGTGAGTTGAAGCTAGCCAGGTCTACGTAATAAATTCTAGGCCACTTGGTTACATGGGGAGACTGTCTCAAAAAAAAAAAAAAAGAATTATTGTGTGCATTGAGGAGAGGGGAGTTGCATGTGAAACAGGTCAGAGGACAAGTTTCTGGGAACCTGTTGTAGCACGTCGGTCTTGGGGATTGAACTCAAGTATCCTGGCCTACTGACAAAGAGCTTTACCCGGTGACTCTTGGTCTTACCAGCCTGGAAGTCAGCTTCATGCTGTGTCTCCACCTGCTCTTTCCTCTGCTTGCAAATCATGGTGACTCTGTTTACCTAGCATAACAGCCATTCCTATCTAATCTGAGCAGCTGATTAAGCTTTGAACCTGTTCCCTACAGGAGGAGGAGGAGGCGGTGAGAGTATCATCAGACTCTCACTTGGGATTCAAGTCTGGGAGTGGCTAGCCCTCCTGCATGCCACTCCCAGATGGGCACTGCTGGCATACAGGAGGTTAAATGAAGGGGAGGCCGTTGTCTGTGCATCTTTGGAGAAATAGTGTCTCCGAGATCTCTAAATAATAGGAATTTTCTGGGTTTTTTGGTCTCCGCTAAAACACCACACGTGCTTGGCAATTTTCACCAATCACCATTTTCTTCAGCTCAGGTTACCAACTTACCACTTTGTGTGTGTGTGTGTGTGTGTGTGTTTTGTAGGCCAGAGGATAACCTCAGATGTTCAGATGTCACTCTCAGAAGACATTCACCTGGTCCCCAAACCTGTATGTATAAGCTTGTGCACTCATGACATGCTTATTGTGGTGGGCAGAAGAGAATGTATGGGAGTCCAGACTCTTGAGCCTGTGCTTATGGTTACTGAACCACTCTGCAGGCCCCATCCCCAAGGATCTGCCTGTCTCTGCTTCCCCAGAGCTGGAATTACTGGTATTGCCAACCTCCCAACCCCCTTGAGTTCTGGGAACTGAATGTGCATATTCAATCCACACTTGCAAAGCAAGGACTGTACTGACAGCTATTTCCCTAGCTGCCCTTTTTGTTGAGACAGTTTTGTTCATTCAGACTGGCCTGGAACTCGAGATTCTTCTGCCTCCTGATTGCTGTGTGTCCCAAGCCTGGTTTAACCACTTAACAATTTCTGTTTCTTCCTGACATCAGAAGGGCAGAGACTATTGCTAAATCGCAGCGCCTAGCAGAGAGCACTATTTCCAGTCTAGACTGCACGAACTGTAGAATGAGGGGGTGTCCTCAGGCCCAGTGTATCAGTAAGAGGATGCATGATACAGATTCTCAGCAAGCTTCTTGCAGTAAAAGATGGTAGTCATCCCTGTCTTCCCAGAGGTCCATGATCCAGTGAAAATTGAGCTATCCAGTGAAAATTGAGCTATGGCTGGAGTGGGGAAGAGGAGGCAACTTAGCTTGTGGAGACTGGGAGAAGCAGCAAAAGAAAACATTATTCCATTTGACAAAAGGCTGCAACTAACTCATCTTTTTTACCTGATTCCCTAAATCGTGTCCAAGGGTTGCGTCCTGGAAACAATCACCTCGTTCATGGGGGACGAGAGTATTTTGACAGCTTGCAAACTAGGCATTTTCATCCGCTTGAAGCTGAATCTGCCTACAGGGAATAACAGACACCTCCTGGACCACGTGTATGGAACACAGGAATAAAGATGGCTACTACCAGGACCGCAGGCGCTGCCCGGGGTCACGTGACTAACCCGCTTCCGGTTTCCCTTCCCCACCCCCCAGGCTCTAGAGTCGCATTTCCTGGGTTTGGGCCGACGGCGCAGAAGGATTTTGCGGGTCCCAGGGCGCCGAGGCTGCTGTGACCTGAGAGTGGCCGCGAGCGCATGGAGGGGACCCTGCCCGGGGCGGCGCCCTCCTCGGCGCTGGCCGCGGTGCTCAAGCACAGCTCGGCGTTGCCGCCCGAGAGCGCCCAGGTCCAAGGTTACGACTTCAACCGCGGCGTAGATTACCACGCGCTCCTGGAAGCCTACCGCACCACCGGCTTCCAGGCTACCAACTTCGGGCGCGCGGTGCAGCAAGTCAACGCCATGGTGAGGTGCGGGGCGAGCCGGGCGGGAGGCGGAGATTACTGCGTGTCTGGGAGAGGCGGAGTCCTGGTAGTGTTCGGCAATGGGAGGAGCTTGAGGGTAAAATCCGAAAGGACTTTGTAGGAGGAGCTTAACGCTGGGAGAGCCCTGGATTCGCTTTTCCCAGTGGAAGGAGACTTGAAAAAAGATACTAGGTGGTTCTCAAAAAGAAACAAACCCCAAGTGACAGACCTGGACCTGGAATGGGAGGGTTAGGGTCTGCACAGCGGTTGTGCTTTGACTTTGTAGTCGTCTCCCTGAGTGCAATTGAACTCTGCAATCCAATCCATGTGGGGAAGCTCAACTGCGATTTGGAGTCTTAGTGCAACTTTCCTGTGCCCTTATGACCAGATTGAGAAGAAGCTGGAGCCACTGGCAGTAGATGAAGATCATCACGAAGACCTGACTCAGAGCCGCCGCCCACTCACAGGCTGCACCATTTTCTTGGGCTATACTTCCAACCTTATCAGTTCAGGCATCCGTGAGACCATTCGATACCTCGTGCAGCACAACATGGTGGGTCCACGTTTAGCTCTGTGGTCCCAACCTCCTTGGGCCAGTAGACAAAGGGGTAATTGTTCATTTAAGAGAAATGAAGAGGCTCAGTCAGAGATTAAGAGTATTTGCTGTATTGAGAAAGATTTGGGTGGTTTGGTTTCCAACAGCCATCTGTAATGGTATCCGATGATGCCCTCTTCTGGTGTGTCTGAAGAGAGGGACAGTGTATTCACATACATAAAATTAATCTTTTAAAGAAAGGGTGTGAGGAGATGGATATTGTTTTAGACATCCTGGCAGGCCTTATACCTCGGCTTCCTTTCTGAGTGCTGGGATCACAAGATGGTGCCACTGTTTCTGCCTGTGAGTCTGCTTTAAGCAGAGGACTGGGCTGGAGTTGGTTTTGTTATAGAGCTCATGTTTGGATAAGCTCAGGCCAATGTTAGGATGCTGCTTAGAAGGAGGGTCAGTGCTGTTACCTGTGACTGCAGGTGGATGTATTGGTGACCACTGCTGGAGGTGTGGAAGAAGATCTCATCAAGTGCCTGGCACCCACATATCTTGGCGAGTTCAGCCTCAGGGGGAAGGAGCTCCGGGAGAATGGGATCAACAGGTGAGGCTCTGTGTAGTGGTGGGGGCAGGGAAGCTGCGCTGCGGGTCCCGGTGACCCGTGCTCACACCACTCCCATCTCTAGGATTGGGAACCTCCTGGTGCCAAATGATAATTACTGCAAGTTTGAGGACTGGCTCATGCCCATTCTGGACCAGATGGTGCTGGAGCAGAACACAGAGGTAGGGTTGAAGGGCTCTGGAGGGCCTGCATAGCAGTCAGAAGAATTAGGAGCTAATAGATATTCTCTCCCGTGTTAGGGCGTGAAGTGGACACCTTCCAAGATGATCTCCCGGCTTGGGAAGGAGATCAACAACCCAGAGTCTGTGTATTATTGGGCCCACAAGGTGGGTTGGGCGGGGACAGTATCCTTAGGCTTTGGCTTGCACTGACTTAGTTGTCTTTGTAGCCACCTGAGAGTCTCAATAATTATTTTTAGTCTTCTCAAATTTAGAGGAGGCATGTCGGACAGAGAGGCTAGGTAATGTGTCACCTGATTGCAGGGTCCTAGGTATGCCCCCACACTTCTGGGAGTCGGTGTAGTGCCTTAGACGTCAGTGGGCCTGACCCAGGGTACTGTGCACCCAGGGACAGTGCAGCTGGAGTCTGGGTAGTGACAAGCCACCGCTCAGTGTGCCTGCACCTTCTTGAAGCCATGCGTGGTTTTCCTCATGTCCGCCTCCACATGCAAAGCAGAGACTCATGCCCAGCAGAGAGATCAAGAGGCCTACTCAGGTCGGGAGGGTGCCACTGCGTGGGGATCAGTTTTTCTGGGGTGTGAGCTGTAGCTGCTAACTGGTCCTGTCTCCACCAGAACCACATCCCTGTGCTGAGTCCAGCACTCACAGATGGCTCACTGGGTGACATGATCTTCTTCCATTCCTATAAAAACCCAGGCTTGGTCCTGGACATCGTTGAAGGTGAGGTGCAAAGGCCCTGGGAGGAAGGGGAGGAAGGCCACCGAGGCCCAGGCCTGACCCCTGCCCTCTCGCAGACCTGCGACTCATCAACACGCAGGCCATTTTTGCCAAGCGCTCTGGGATGATCATCCTGGGAGGAGGTATGGTCAAGCACCACATCGCCAATGCTAACCTCATGGTGAGTGCAGTGGCCCCGGCAGGCCATGCCCTCCCTCTGTTATAAGAGGTGGCATGCTAGGCATGGGCTACAGCAGTGGACCAGGTGGACCAGAATCCCTGTCCTCTTTGGAGTCATGTTGGGGTGAGGCAGGTCAGACAGCCATAAGTGACATGCATGTGAGGACTAAGGAATGTCAGTCAGGCAAGGTGACTATCATAACTACTTGGGAGACTGAGGCAGGAGGAAGGCTTGTATGTAGTTCAGGGCCAACTTGAAATGCTGTGACGTAAAGGAACGCTGTTTACTAAAGGGAGTGTTGGAACAGGCTTCTGGGATTGGAAGCTAGAGCAGAGATTGACGTGCTACCCACAAGACTTATGGTTATGTGTGGGAAGAGCAATTTCAGTGAGGGAACATGGGAACATTCAGTGCAAAGGCCCTGAGGCATCTTCACCTCAAGTGGTGAAGAAGCCTAGATATTACAGCACACAGCTAGCTGGGCCTGTGGAGCAAAAGAGGGTTTTGAAACTTGCTCTGAATGAGAACAGTACTTGTGAAGAACATATTTGCAGAGGTCCTCTGGTGGCTGTGGGGTGAAGAGTAATGGATCTGAGGCACAGGATAGTGTTGTAGGGGAGCAGAGGTAGGTGTGGTCTCCTGTGGTGGCCCGTGGCAGCCACCGAGCCATCTCTCCAGCACTATATGCTCTTCTCCCTTTGCCTGGGCTTTAACTGGCTTGTCACATGGGATGCTCAGAAGTGGTACATTTTGGTGGGACAGCTTGTACCCAGGTGGTACAGGTCACATGATCACCTGCCCAGTGACCTCAGGCCCTCTAGGCCTTCCTTCCTCTGTGTCATACCCAGCCTTCTGCTGCTTCTGATGCAGCTCTCCTCTACCCACAGCGGAATGGAGCTGACTATGCGGTTTATATCAACACAGCCCAGGAGTTTGATGGCTCGGATTCCGGAGCCCGGCCAGATGAGGCTGTCTCTTGGGGCAAGATCCGGATGGATGCACAGCCAGTGAAGGTAGAGGGTGGCCGGCCAGGGGGCAGGGTCTGTGGGCTGCCCATGGCTCCACGGCTCACGCAGGCCCTCTGCAGGTCTATGCTGATGCGTCTCTGGTTTTCCCCTTGCTGGTGGCTGAGACATTCGCCCAAAAGGCAGATGCCTTCAGAGCTGAGAAGAATGAGGACTAAGCGGACTGGTGAAGACCGAGGCTTTCCACACCTTTATTTATTGCTTTACACCCCAGCCCCTCCCTGGGCCTGCTCCTTGCTGCATCTCTGGAATAAATGGCCTTTCTGTTGGGCTCTCTGAGTTAGTCTGCATCCTTGCTGTCAGGTCTGTGAGCCTCAGCCTGCCCCACCCTCTGCCTCATAGGTCTCTTCTCGCCAGTAATGGACGCTGCCTCCCATGGCAGTCAGCACGCACGGCTCCGTGGGATGGTAAGCCAGTGATTGCACCACGCTAGGCCCTACAGGCAGGGCCAGGGCCAGGGCGCCCTAAGGAGTGAGTGGTAGGAACAGTTACTATCAACCAGTCTCCTTAAGATCTAGCCTGAAGTCCTCAGTCACCTCTTCCTTCACTTCTTTTGGTGGTGCTGAGAATGCTAGGCAAATCTTATCACTGAGCCACACCCTTGGCCTAGCGACTGCTAGCCTTGGACATAGAAAGGCCATAGCTCAGTCTCCCTTGTGACCCACCTAAAACCAGCTACAGCCACCACCTTCTCCAAGTCCTTTAGCATATGCTGTTCCCCTTGCTTGAAATGCCCTTCCCGCTTTTCCCTCATTGACCCTTCATATTCCAGTGTAGGAGGTTGAGGCAGGATGAACTCACGCCCAGCTGGGGCTCCAGAGTGAGACACACATGCCTCCACCCTCAGAGGCCCCAGCTCAAACACCTGTCATTATTGCTCTTCTCAAGCACAGGAAACACACAGCTGATGCCCTCAGCAGGGAGCACAAGGGGAAGGCTCACCTCTACCAGGTCCCAGAAGAACACTTTTCCGTCCTCCGAGCAGCTGACCACGTGGGTGTCATGCTCACTCAGGCAGCAGTCCAGCTTGTACTGCTGGTTCTTATGGCCAACGTACCTAGCAGTGGGGGTGGGGAGGCTCAGAGGGGCTTGTCCCACCCAGAAGTGGGGTGAGGGGGAAAGGCCACCCATGGAGACTCACTCGCCCAGCAGCTCCCCTGTGTCTTTATCCAGAAGCCGCAGAGTAGAGTCCAGGCTGGATATCAGGGTGCACTGCCCGTCCCGGCTGAAGCAGGTGCAGGTGATGGGGCCTTAGAGAGAGCATGGCAGCCGCTCAGTCTGGGCACTCTTGTTTGTCACACCTCTTGTCCCAACTGTCCCACTGGCCTCTGGGGCCACACTCACTGCCCACGTAGTCTGAGGAAACCTGTCCCATCCTTAGGTCATAGCGCCTCACGCGGCCATCCACAGAGCTGCAAGAAAGGGTAGATCAGCCTGAAGCATTGCAACCTTCCGCTCCAGGGCAGCCTGTGCATCCCTGGCCATCTAGGAAAGTGTGAGAAGGCAATGATGCTCTTCTGCTCTGTGACTCAGCCTCGGGACAGCGTGGTCCCACTCAGAGACCTACGCTCTCCCTTCCAACCCCTCAGAGCTTTCTAGACCTGCACCTGCTGATTGGTACAGAAGTCACCCCACCCTGTACTGGGTTCTGCATCTGCACATTTGTCCAACCACAGCTCTGGAATACATTTTATAAAGATTTTATTATCTGTTTTTTCAAGCAGGGTTTCTCTGTATAGCCCTAGCTGGTCTGGAACTCATTCTGTAGACCAGGCTGGCTTCTTAGCATGCACAAGCCCAGCATCTCAAGCAAGGAAACAAACCAAAGCCATGTAGCGAATGGCCAGCCTAAAATTTTCTATCTCTGGTCGATCCTGAAATCAGCCTACTACAGACACCAAGGCAATCGTATTCTCAGAGTGCGACTCCTTCCCCACGCCTAGCACCACACCATCTTATTTTTATCATAAACGCATGAAGGCTTCACCTATAATCCCCAATCCTTAATGCCCATGTCCCCCAAGCGGCTTTCTCCTTTATTCAGACAGGATCTCTCACAGAGTCTGGACTGATCTCATACACACTTTGTAACTGGGTTCATCCTTGAACCTCTCTCGTGCTAAGGATTACAGGTGTGTCCTACCATACCTGCCTCAACCACAACAATGCCAGTCTTCCCATCAAAGAAATACGGCCTCTCACCCCTCTCGGAAAAATAAATGTCCAAATGTCTCCTGTGGGCCTCTAGACCCTGTTCTGCCTGCCATGCCTTCACGGGCCTCGCTGCACCGGCCAAGTTCATCTCCTTGGAATGTGTGCTTGCTCTCCCTCCAGCAGCCACTAGGTGGCTCTGCTCCACCCAAGCTTGCTCTCACCAGGCCTCCACTGCCACCAATCCTCCCGTCCCGCTGTCTCGCACGCACTCTCGCACTTCTTGATTTTTGTCCTTAATGTGACTAGATTAGTTGTGCTTCTGCTTGCTTGCTTGTTTTCTTTCTTTCTTTCTTTCTTTCTTTCTTTCTTTCTTTCTTTCTTTCTTTCTTTCTTTCTTTCTTTCTTTCTTTCTTTCTTTCTTTCTTTCTTTCTTTCTTTCTTTTTTTTAGACAGGTTTTCTCTGTGTGGCCCTGGCTGTTATGGAATTCACTCTGTCAAGACCTCTGCCTGCTTTTGCTTTCTGAGTGCTAGGATTAAAGGCCTGTGCCACTACTGACTAACTGTGTACAGGCTGGCCTTTAACTCCTGGTCCCCCTGCCCTGGCCTTCACAGTGCTGGGAAGATGTCACCACATCTGCCATAGCTGGCAGTCAGTAATTTTGATTTTTTGAGACTTAGTTCTAGCTGGCCTGGAGCTTGCTATGCAGACCCGGATGGCCTGGAACTCAGAGATCTGCTTGCCTTTGCCTCCCAAGAACCGGGATTAAAGGCCTGCCTGGCTCATGGTTGCATTTATTTATGTAAATTTTTATTTTTATTTTTTTGGATTTTTATCTCACACGTGAATATTTCATCTGCATGTACGTTTATAAATCATGTGTGTGTCTGGTTCCCTGGGGGGGGTTGTAAAAGAGGGTGTTGGCTTCTCTAGAACTAGAGTTACAGGTGGTTGTGAGCCTGTGGATGTGGGTGCTGGGAGTCAAACCTGTGCTCTCTACAAGAGCACCAAGTCCTCTAACCCACCAGACCACCTTTCCAGCCCCCATGGCTGCGTTTATTGACTGTCTTGCTGGACAGGACTCACTAGAAACTGCAGCTCTTTCGGTGGAAGAGGCTACACAGTTGCTGCCATTAAGTAACCTCTGCTGAACAAGGAAGAGGTAGAAAGGTCCAAGTAGGTGACGTCAGAAGCGGGACTTGAAGGTGAGAGTGGCCAACCAGTGCAGCCACGGAGGGAAACACAGAGGCCATTGTTTTTGCTTCAGTTCTTAAGCTGGGCAACAGTGTGGAGTCAACGACCACAAAGTTCAATATCACCAAGCTGAAACCAAGTGACGTCAGTAGGCCTGGGAGAAGTCTCAGCAGGAGGAAAGCAAGACTGGAGATCCAAGTTTGATCTCTGGAAACCACATAATAGCTGGATGAGGTGGCAAGAGCTAATGCCTTTGCACTCTTCCTGGTGATATGGGAGGAGGGGGTAGAAGAGTCTCTTGGATAGCCAAGGGCCAGCCAGCCTGGAGCACATAGCAGAAACAGGGAGAGATCCTGTCTCACCTCAGCATAGTAAAGGAGAGAGCTGACTCTGTCCTCTGTCCTCTGACCTCTACACATATATATGCCTGCACACACACAATACTAAAAATAAATAAAATAAAAAATAACTCCAGCCCCAGAGAGGCCTATGACCTCTGCTGATACCTTCCCTCCCACTGTATATATATTCCCCATACAGACACAGATACATCTACACTATTTTTTTTTTTTTTTTTTGGATTTGGTTTTTTCGAGACAGGGTTTCTCTGTGTAGCCCTGGCTGTCCTGGAACTCACTTTGTAGATCAGGCTGGCCTCGAACTCAGAAATCCGCCTGCCTCAGCCTCCCAGAGCACTGGGATTACAGGCATGCGCTACCACTGCCCGGCTTACACTATTTTTTAAATTTTTTATGTGTGTTTGTATGTGTGCTTGCATGTATGTTTGTTTAACATGTACATGCCTTGTGCCCGCACTGGCCAGAAGAAGGTATCCAGTCCCCTGAAACTGAAGTTGTAGGCAACTAATTGTAAGTCATCACATAGGTACTGGGAATTGAAGCTAGATTTCTTTGGAAGAGCAACCATTGAACCATCTCTCCAGCCCCCATGTCTTTTACCTTTTGGGATGCTTATTTTGATTTACAGAATGAAGTGTTGCCTAATTAATTACCTGACCTGGGCCAGGCTTTGGGGCGTATACCTATGATTGCAGTACTCAGGAGGCAGAGCTGGGAGTACTACCACAAGGCCAGCCTGGACTGTATAGCGACTTCCAGGACAGAGTGAGTCTCTGTCAGAAAAACAAAAACATGTCTAGGCTGGGATTCAGCATTTGTGTATTTGTGTGTGTGTGTGGTTGTTGTTGTTGTTTTGAATCAGGGTTTCTGTTTCTCTACATAGCCCTGACTACTTGGAGATCCAAATGCCTCTGCCACCACGCCCTTCATGCCTCGTTCTGATACTCTCAGCACTTGGGAGGTAGAGGCAAGGGGATTAGAAATTAAAGGCTGCCTTGGATTATAAAACACTTTGTCTCAAAAAATCAAACCATGGCACTATGACGTCAAGTGGCATCAGGGCAAGGAGTGTGGCCCTGGACCTACTCACCCCGCCAAGATCTCATGATCTGACACCTTTACACTGGATATGCCATCTCTGGCTTCATCTAGTGTTTGCACTGGTTCAGGCTTCCGAGAACGACAGTCCCAACATCGGACACTGGAATCGATAGAACCTGTAAGGTCAACGTGAAGGTGAGGTCAGGTTTGGGTCTCTGGGTAGCAGCCAGTTTCTAGCAGTCCAGACCCAGACTCACCAGACAGGATGACTGTGGCCTCTTCATTAAACTGAACGGTGTTCACCTTCTGAGAATCAGGAATTACCAATTTAGAGGAGTGGGCTTTGGAGGATCAGGATACAGGCAAGGGTCTCCGTGCATGTTAGAGCAAGGGCACATGTTATAGGTAGGGAAGTGAGAGGTTCTGGGGAAACCGGAAGGAAGACTGTACTTGGTGGCTGACAGGGTATACTAGATGGGCACATAGGGAAGGCTAATGAAAGGATCTTCCTTGTGCCACCTACGAGCTAATAATGGATCTTCACAATGCACACGTTAATGGGGGTCTTCTGGCTTGTACTCACTCCAGCGTGGCCCCGAAATTTGCGCACGACCTGCCCAGTCGCTACATCCCACAGCACCACCGTCTTGTCCCCGCCACCGGAACAGAGGTGGCTGTTGTCGAAGGAACTGAAGGACGGGGGAAAAGAAGGTCAATATCAACTCACGATCCTAGCCGCTGCGCTCCTTATCCCGGCCCGGCCCGGGTGAGCGCTCACCCGGCCGCATCCAGCACTTCGTAGCCGTGGCCACTGTACGTCCGAAGTAGCGTCCCCCGCAGCGGGTTCCACAGCTTTAGGGTCTTATCGCTGCCGCACGTCAGGCAGTAGTTGCCGTCCACTGGGGAACAGTAAGCAGGGTTACCGGACCGCCGGCCTCGGGTGCAGGCTCGCCCGGGATGAAGGCGAGGGCGCCTACCATTAAATCGCACGGCTCGCACCGCGCCCTGGCCACAGTCCAGCGTCCTCAACCGTTTCTGCGGCAGCTCCGGTGCCCGCGGCTTTGGCTCAGGAAAAGCCATACTTTTAAGTGCATTAGTCCGCTGCCTGCTTTACTGCTGATGTATTGCAGATGCTTTCCTGCCTTCCTTCCAAGCTTTAAAAAAAAAAAAAATCCTTGCTCGGGTGTAACATTATTATTGTCCCCCAGGATTTATTTCCTGTCTTGCACTTCCGTGTTCAAAATTTCAATGCGTTAATGACAGTTTTGGGGATACTGAAAGCTCCTTTCAGTTTTTATCCCCCCTTTTCAGGAACGGTTCCTGCTTTCCCCCCATTCCAGAAACTTCTTACTTTCCAGGAACGGTTCTGGCCTCTTCTCATTCTCCCTTTTCTGGCTGAGAGCCGTCCTGTTCGCTGCTATTGGGAACAGAAGCGCTAGGCTACTGGTGTTACACTAAAAGCCATCCTTCATCCTCATACCGGAAGCTGCTGTTCCAGCCGTGAAAGAAGGACGGCGTGGTCTTCAGTTTGCTATGTCCACCAACAATATGTCCGACCCACGGAGGCCCAACAAAGTGCTGAGGTGAGCAGTCCAGCAAGTCATGGCAAGGCGACTTTGGTTGTGGCCGTGGGTCTAGGCTAAGTTGGCCCAGGGGGGACTTGATCGCTCCTGATCCTTGAACATGTCGCAGGTATAAGCCTCCTCCGAGTGAGTGCAACCCGGCTTTGGACGACCCGACTCCGGACTACATGAATCTTCTCGGCATGATCTTCAGCATGTGCGGCCTCATGCTTAAGGTGGACGGGGATGGACTTCTCTGAGTGTCTGTTGGTCCGCCTGAGACTGGGCCTGGGGGCGGGTTCAGAAAGAGGCAGGTCCTCGGGCTGTGCTGGAGGTGGGAAGGGGGCTGAGGTCAGGGGGGGCGGAGCTAGGCTGACGCCTCCAATGGAGGAGGGGAAGTTGGCTTGCTCTGGTTGACAAGGCCTAGGTCTGAGGGTGGAACCTAACTTACCGATGACTTGTGGAACAAAAGGCAGGGAGGGTCCTTAGCATGTGGGAATGTTGAAGCAGACTAGAGGATGTGGTGTGGTGTGGTGGGGTGAGAGGTGCAGGACACACACACACACACACACACACCAGGACCAGAAGCCTCCTGCTGCTTGGAGTAGGCCCTGAAGGGTTGGTGTTTTGGTACTTACCCGGAGACAAGGTCCGAGCTGCGGGTAGATCCTGATATTTGAGGATCTTGGTTGTGGGAGCTCTTGGCATACCTGTCACTGATCCAGTCTCCTCACCCACCTTTCTTCAGCTGAAGTGGTGTGCTTGGGTTGCCGTCTACTGCTCCTTCATCAGCTTTGCCAACTCCCGGAGCTCGGAGGACACTAAGCAGATGATGAGTAGCTTCATGTGAGGATCCTGAGTAAGGGGACGGGGTCCCGTGCATGCTCTCCGGAACTGACAGCTCTTTTCTGTCTCAGGCTCTCAATCTCTGCCGTGGTGATGTCCTATCTGCAGAATCCTCAGCCCATGACGCCTCCATGGTGATGCCACCTAGGAGGGTTGGACCATGGACTCCTGCCCATCTTCTCTCTGGCTTAGCCTTTGGCTGCCCCACCCTCCCTGAGCTGCCGTCCTAAACTTCCCTGAGTGTGGTCTCTGGGCTCCCAGCTGGATGGAGGGAATCTGGCCCTTTCTTTGGGTCCTGTTTCTGCCTTGACAAAGAGAGAACCCTACAGACTTTACTTTTACCTTCCCTCCGCTGGCCACTTTTACGAGAAACACTGTTCATGTTTCTAAGTATTCACTTGTTTTCTTAGTGAAACCAGTTGATAAAAAAATTTCCACTCTGGTTGGCTTTTATTACTTCTCTTTTGTTTATGGGGTGCTCTGCCCAGTGAAGACTGCCTTGTGTTGGGGTCCCTGTCTGAGCTTTTTTTTTTTTTGGTTTTTTTTTTTTTTTTTTTTGAGACAGGGTTTCTCTGTGTAGCCCTGGCTGTCCTGGAGCTCACTCTGTAGACCAGACCAGGCTGGCCTTGAACTCAGAAATCCACCTGCCTCTGCCTCCCAGAGTACTGGGATTACAGGAGTGCGCCACCACTGCCCAGCCCGGCCTGAGCTTTTTAAAAAGAGAGTTAATGTTCATATTTCACAAGCCCCATGTTTAGAGTTAGGCATCAGGACCAAGACAGTTCTTTCTACACTTGGGTGACTGTGGGCCCTGGTAACCTAACCAATCTAGATTTTGGTTTCATTGTATGTGTGTGTGTGTATGTATGTGTGTATGTATGTATGTATGTATTTACTTGGTTATTTTGAAATGCTGTGTATGAAATTCAGGGCTTTATACAGGCTACACAGGTATTCTACAGAGGTATATTTCTAGGTTTTGTTTGTGTATCTCTATATGACCATGGCAGGCCTGGTAATCATATAGTCCTGCCTCAGCCTTCAACATGCTGACACCACAGCTATATAATTATATACCAAACCCTGGCCCTGGGTTTTCTTATTAGAGCCACAGAGTAATGGATAGACCAGTAGGAGTTGGGAAGGGCCTCACAGCTCACAGGTTCCTCACTTTCCGTCCAGACTGGGCTGGGTGCCTCAGCGCTGCCATTCCGGTGGCAGCTGTTTAAAGTCCCGGTCCCACAAGGCAGACCAGAACTGTTTTTGACCCCAGCTTCTAGCCACTCTAGGTCCCTCCAGGACCCCAACCCTAAGGAGAGTAGGAACCCTAGAATCTCATCTACACTTTCACCCTTAGGAACCATTGAAGTCCACTGGAAAAACTAAATCCTTCGCTTACACTCTTACAAAAGCATATGAAAAAGTCTTAGTGCTAAGGTCTCCTGCCAAAAGAACCCTGGGTAGAATGGGGGTGGGTACAGGTCCAGTACTTCCCAGTGCTCGGTATATATGTCAGTCTAGAGCCACAGTTCCTTGATAGCCCCGGCCCTGCCCCCTTCCTCACCGATTGGCGGTTCGGGTTCTGGGGGCGGAGCGTTCTCGGGGATTTAGCTAGGGTAGAGAGCTGCGGAAGCGGCGTCGCCGGAACCATGGGCACCCGATCGCATATCTCTGGTGTCCTTGCTGGTGGCGGGAACACCGGGTGGCTCTGGATGAGCTCCTGCAACCTAGGTTCGCCAGTCCTGCCTATTTCCTTTCTCTTTTGGTTGTTATTGGCCGCGCCTGGCGCTCGGGCCGCGGGTTACAAGGTGAGCTGGGGCCCGCGGGCGGAAATGTATTTGGGCAGAGTTGAACTGGAGGTGTGGGTGACACTGGTTCATAGGAAACTACTGTTGATCTGACGGTGATCTGAGAGCGTGCATTGGGTTTCTGAAAAGGTCTGGCGTGAGCCTGAAAACAAGGCTGCACGTGATTGTATTCGCCTCCCTGTGACTCCAAGTGGCCTGTTCGGACTTTGCATGCACTTAACTGTGGTTGGTCGGGCGAAGGATGAGCAGCCACTTGAAAGCGGGACGCTAAGTTTTGCACAGGTTGTGCTTGCATGGTTCCACTTGTTGGTGACTGCATCCCCCAAGACCCATTTGGCTCGGCTGGAAAACGCGTCTTGCAGATCTGACTACGTCACCTGGAAGCGCCCCTTCTTCACTTTCCAGAGTATGACTAGGAGATGTGAGATCACTTTCCAGAGTATGACCAGGAGATGTGAGCTGGGCTGCTCATCCCTAGCCTCCTGGCGCCTTGCCATGCAAGTCACTTCTCGGCACCATGCCTCAGTGTCCCAGCCTGACAATTAGGGCTAATATTGCCCCGTCTCTCAGGGTGGTTGCCTGGTGTCTGCCAATGCTTAGCTAACCCCAGCAAAAGTTATCATCCTAAAGTATGTGATCTGCTCTGTGGCGTTTGTGCAAAGTGGGAATAGTCTGTGTGTCCTTCCTGGGACAGATTATAGCTTTGTGACCTCTCTGGATCACCCCAAAGTTCAGGCCTGTGTTTGTATCTCCCTGCCTGCTTGTGACAGTGGAATTGAACATGCTAGGCCAGGGTTCTACCACAGAGCCCCAGCCTGTCTGCCTCTAAAACTCTAGGTTACTCACAGGGAATGTGTATGTTTTGGGGTTCTCTGTACAGACATGTCCCACAACGAAGCCAGGCATGATCAACGTGCACCTGCTGCCCCATACACATGATGACGTGGGCTGGCTGAAGACAGTGGACCAATACTATTATGGCAGTGAGTAGAGAGTCGGGAGCCCCTGTAATTTTTTCACGGACTTGGACATTGGGGTGGGAACAGTGAATTTTCTGGACTCTGTACCAATACATATCTTCTAGTGGACCTTGACTTCCTGACCTTCATGCCCACAGTACTGAGTGATGTTCAGCACGCATCTGTTCAGTACATCCTAGACTCAGTAATCGCCGCTCTCCAGGAGAATCCCACCCGTCGCTTCATCTATGTGGAAATGGCTTTCTTTTCCCGTTGGTGGGAGCACCAGAGCAACGCAACCCAGGACATTGTGCGGAACCTCGTGCGCCAGGGTGAGCCTGCCCCAGGAAGCGAAAAGAGGAAGCCCCGCTGGTTTGGCTTGTACCTTCTGCAAACCTCATCTCTCACACCACTTATTTCTTCTCCTTCTTCCTGTTCTCCTTCTCCTTCTCCTTCTCCTTCTCCTTCTCCTTCTCCTTCTCCTTCTTCTTCTCCTTCTCCTTCTCCTTCTCCTCCTTCTCCTTCTCCTTCTCCTCCTTCTTCTTCTTCTTCCTCCTCCTCCTCCTCTTCCTCCTCTTCTCCTCTTCTTCCTCCTCTTCCTCCTCCCCTCTTCTTCTTCCTTCCTTCCTCCTCCTCCTCTTCCTCCTCCTCCTCTTCTTCCTCTTCTTCTTTTTTCTCTTCCTCCTCTTCCTCCTCCCCCTCTTCTTCTTCCTTCCTTTCTCCTCCTCCTCTTTCTCATCCTCCTCTCTACCTCCTCTTCCTCCTCTCCTCCTCTTCCTCATCTCCTCCTCTTCCTCCTCTTCCTCCTCTTCTCCGTTTCCTCCTCCTCCTCTTCCTCATCTTCCTCTTCTTCCTTCTTCCTTCCTCCTCCTCCTACCCCTCTTCTTCTTCCTTCCTCCTCCTCCTCTTTCTCTTCCTCCTCTCTACCTCCTCTTCCTCCTCCTCTTCCTCCTCCTCTTCTTCTTCTTCCTTCCTCCTCCTCCTCTTTCTCTTCCTCCTCTCTACCTCCTCTTCCTTCTTCTTCTTCCTTCTTCTTCCTTCTTCTTCCTCCTCCTCCTTCTTCTTCATTGGGCCAGTGTCTTATTATATAGCCCTTCCTGGTCTGGAATTTGTTATTGGCTTAGGCTGGTCTTGAACTTGTGGAAATCCTCCTTCCTCGCTGCTTCCCTAGAGCTAGAACGAGAGGCTTGGGCAGCCAGGCATCTCTGAGATTTTTATCATATCATAGTGTACACACGCTGTACCCATAGTTCCACCTGCTTAGGATCTGTCCTCATGTAGAGAGAACCCTCTCTCACAAGGTCCCACCCCCAGTGGCTTCACCGGGAAGTCAGCCATGCAGATCTAAGCACACTGGTCTAGATGCTCCCCTCCTCTTCAGGCTTCGGTATATAGTATGGCCTGGTTTCCCAGCCTTGCCTACCATGGTCCCACTCCTGACACCTCCCCTCTCCACTGCCTCGTTTGAACAGGGCGCCTGGAATTTGTCAATGGTGGATGGGTGATGAACGACGAGGCAGCCACCCACTATGGTGCTATCGTGGACCAGATGACACTCGGGCTGCGCTTCCTGCAAGACACATTTGGTAGTGACGGACTTCCCCGTGTCGCCTGGCATATTGACCCTTTCGGCCACTCTCGTGAACAGGCCTCCCTGTTTGCCCAGGTGCCAGCACCCTGTTCTCCTTTGGACCTGTCCTTAACCTGCTCTGACTCTGCCTTTAGCTGCTCAGACCCCGCCCTTCTCTAGCAGTCTCTGGGTCTAGACGGAGGCTTGCTGAGACACCACCCCGTGAGGGAACTTGACTCTTATGAGTTGAGTTCAAGCCCTGATTGGTCTGTTCTAAGGTAGCACAGGTTTAAACTGCTTCGTTGGTCCTTTCCCTTGACCAGGCCTTATCTGAATTTTGATTGCACCAGCCTGCTGGGGTGAGGCAGCTCTCTAAACCAGTGACCCGTTAGCGATACCTTCCTTTAAAAACAGCTTCATGTCTGTGCTGACCCAACCCACCTCAGACTGTAGACATGACTAGGCAGGTGGAAGTGGGTTGTGGGTTAACAGCTGCTTCTTTGTTAATCCTCCTCAACCTTAGAAATAAGCGTTCAGGCTCTGTGGGACCCATCCCTGTGATGCCAGCATTTGGGAGGCTGGTGCGGGCAGAGGAGACTGGGAGGTAAAGGTCAGCATGGTTGAGACCCTGTCTCAAAAAAAAAAAAAAATCTAGGGCTGGAGAGAAAAAAAAAGATCTAGGACTGGAGAGATGGCTCAGTGGTTAAGAGCACTGACTGCTCTTCCAGAGGTCCTGAGTTCAAATCCCAGCAACCACATGGTGGCTCACAACCATCTGTAATGGGATCTGATGCACTCTTGTGTGTCTGATGACATCTATAGTGTACTTACATACATAAAATAAACAATTAAAAAAAAAAGAAAAAAATCTAACTTTAAAAAAAATTA
This sequence comes from Apodemus sylvaticus, assembly GCF_947179515.1. NCBI lineage: Eukaryota > Metazoa > Chordata > Mammalia > Rodentia > Muridae > Apodemus > Apodemus sylvaticus. The sequence continues at coordinate 45,770,654 of NC_067492.1, read as the reverse complement.
TTGCTGGGCAATGGTGGCGCACGTCTTTAATCCCAGCACTTGGGAGGCAGAGGCAGGTGGATTTCTGAGTTTGAAGCCAGCATCGTCTACAGAATGAGTTCCAGGACAGCCAGGGCTATACAGAGAAACCCAGTCTTGAAAAAAAAAAAGAAAATTTACAAAAATGAATTCTGTATCTGACAAGATGGGTCAGTGGGTAGAGGCGCTTCTCCCCAAGCCTCAGTGTGATTCCCAGCCCTGAAAAGCATAGTTTTAGTCTGTACACCTTCTCCATGTGGTCTTTCCCATTGGTCGAGAAGGCCGACACCCTTCACCCCACCCTCTCCGCTGCCAGATGGGATTTGATGGCTTCTTCCTTGGGCGCATTGACTATCAAGATAAATTTAATCGGAAGAACCTGCTGAGGATGGAGGAGCTGTGGAGAGCCAGTGACAGCCTGAAGCCCCCCGCCGCTGACCTCTTTACTGGTAAGACAGTGGGAGAGTGAAGCATGCAAGACCTCAGGCCCAGAAGAGTCCTGGTGTGCTCGTGCTGTGCTGTGATTATCGTAGAATTTTTAATGACTTTTGAACAGGGCTCTGTGTTTCCTTTTGTAACAGCCCTTTTGAATTTGGAAGTCTATCCTGGTTAGGATGTGGCAGGCTCTGACCCCAGGGCAGGTCTGGGGTGCTGAGTCTGGTTTTGTCTCTAGGTGTGCTCCCCAATAATTACAACCCTCCGAAGGACCTGTGCTGGGATGTGCTATGCACAGATCCTCCCATCGTGGAGGATCCCCAGAGCCCTGAGTTCAATGCAAAGAAGTTGGTCAATTACTTCCTGAAGCTCGCCTCTTCCCAGGTAACATAGAGATCCAGATGATAGTCCAGGGTGTGCAGGCACGGGCACCTAACCTTTCCCAAAGCCCAGGGGAATGCCTCCAAGGGACACGAGGGGCTGGAGAGACAGGGCATCTCCTGCTCACGTCTGAGGGCTAGAGTTGAGAGCCCAGCGCCCACATCATAGGTTAGTCATCCTAACCACATGCTCAGGAACGGGAGTTATCCCAGCTCTAGCTCCAAGAGACGGAGAGACAGGAGGATCACTGGGCTCTGGATTTCAGCCTGCGGAAGAAAATGAGAGTCCCAGATTCAAGGAGAGATTCTGTCCAAAGGAGTAGGTGGAGAATGGTGGGAGGGCACCTGGGACTCTCTTCTGATTTGTGCATGTTTATAGACAATGCATCCCTCTGAAATGTGTAAACACACACACACACACACCACACACACACACACACACACACACACACACACACACACACACACCTTAAAAAAAAATCCCCGGGCCAACTATTGTGGTATACTTTAATCCCAGGACCTGGGGGTGGAGGGTTGGGGAGAAGGCAGTTAGATCTCTGTGAGCTTGAAGCCAGCCTAGGACTACATAGTGGGACCCTGTCTCGAATCAAAACTGATAAACAAACCAAAGAAGTGGGCCAGTGAGATGGCTCAGTGGATAAAGGTGCTTGTGGCCAAGGTTGACAACCTGAGTTCAATTTCCAGAACCCACTTGGAGGAGCGAAAGCACTGACTCCTCTGTAAGTTGTTCTCCAGTCTCTAAGCTGGTGTATAGCATGCATACCATAACATATGTCTCCTCCCCTCATGATAAGCATTTAGAAGGAAGAGGGGGAGGAGGAGGGAAAGGAGGAGGAGGAGGAGGAGGGAAATGATGAGGGGGCGGCTCAGTGCCTTGTAGCCTCATTTGAGTAAAAGGACCCACAGCAACTACTGGCTGTTTTGTTGTTGTCAGACAAAGTCTTAGGTAATCCAAGCTGGCTTAGAACTTGCTATGTAGGTGAGGCTGGCTTTGAACTTCTGCTCCTCCTGCCTCCACTTTCTGAGTGCTGAGAATAAGATATGCACCACCCTGCCTGGGGCTCACAGCCAGGCCTTGATATGTGCACTCTGCTGACTGGGCTGCATCCGCAGCTCTTTCTTCACTGGGTATCTTTATGTTTCCTTCTGCTCCTGGGTACCAGAGTCCCATACATTCACGAGCGTGTGTTTGCGTGTATGTACGTGTGCGTGCGTGTGTGCAGCTTGCTAGGCTAGCACTCTCACACTACGCTCCATCTCTAGGCCCCACATGTGCTTTTGCACACTTGGGCACAGGGACGGTCCAGGACACCCTGCCTGGCCTGAGGATTGTCTTTTCATCAACAGAAAAAGTATTACCGAACCAACCACACTGTGATGACCATGGGCTCAGACTTCCAGTATGAGAATGCCAACATGTGGTTCAAAAATATGGACAAGCTTATCCGCCTGGTGAACGCGCAGGTCAGTGTGCCTCCTGTGTATGTTAACCACCTCTCTGACACTGAGACTGTTGAGTGACTAGGGGAAAGTAGTCAAGCACAGTCGTGCAACCTACTCCTGACGATTGCTGAGTTGGAGCCCAGCCTGGGACAGCCTGGGACACACACACACACACACACACACACACACACACATATCTGGTTTTTTTTTTTTTTTTTGAGAGACAGCCCTGGCTATCCCGGAACTCACTCTGTAGACCAGGCTGGCCTCGAACTCAGAAATTCACCTGCCTCTGCCTCCCAAGTGCTGGGATTATAGGCGTGCGCCACTACGCCCTGCTCATCTGTTTTTTTTTTTTTTTGGCGGGTTTTGTTGTTGTTGTTGTTTGAGACGAAGTTTTCTGTGTAGCCCTGGCTGTCCTGGAACTCGCTGTGTAGACCAGGCTGTCTTTGAACTCCCTGCTTCTGCCTCCTGAGTTCTGGGACTAAAGGTGTGTACCACCACACACCCAGCATAGTCCTAGTTTTCTAAGATTGTGGGTGAGTGCAGGTGCACCGACTATGCTTGTACACAGAGGCCAGAGGAGGAGGATGTGTCGTGTCTTGCTCTGTTGGTCCCTGTCTTATTCCCCTGAGGGTTGAGCCTGCAGCTAGGCTGGCAGTCAGCAAACCTGCACTGTAGCGGCCTCAAACTCTGGATAACTCTGAATTCCTCATCTTCCTGCCTTTCCTTCCCAAGTGCTGGGACCAAGGTGTGCACCACCACAGTGAGCCTCCTCCTCCTCCTTTCTGCTTTTCTGTTCCTGGTTTCCTGCCTCTCTTCTACTTTCTCCTCTTCCTGACTCCTCCTGTTTCTTCTTCCCTAAGAAATGTTCTTTATTTAGTTATTTTATGTGTATGGGAATTTTGTCTGCATATGTATCTGTGTATCATGCACATGTCTGGTACAGAATCCAGAAGAGGGCACCAGAATCCCTGGAAGTTACAGATCATTTGTACGCTAACTAAGCTGTCATGTGGAGTCTGGGTTCTCTGAAATGGCACCTGGTGGCCCAGTCACGGATCCATTTCTCCTTCTCCCTTTTTTAAAGGCAGGCTCTCACTATGCATTCCGGGTTGGTCTTGAACTCACAGAGATCTGTGGGCTTGTGCCTCCTGAGCATAGGAATTCAAGTCCTGCCACTGGTGCTGCCACTGCCCCAGGCCCCTCCTCCTCCTCCCTTTCCTCCTCTTTCTCAGGGTTGGGGATCATTAATGAGTTTCATATATGCTTGGCAAGGGCATCACACTTCAGTTCCTCATCCAGTTTTAAAGACCCTGGTGATTATTCTGGGCTTTCCAGATCCTTTTTATTTTAAGACCAGCTAATTAGAAATTTCAATGCCCTTAAAAATTAAAAAAAAAAAAAAATTCTATAGCCAGGTATGGTGACATACACCTTTAATCCTAGCATTTTGGAAACAGAGAAAAAATGGATCTCTGTGAGTTCAAGGCCAGTCTGGTCTATAGAGAGTTCCAGGACGGCCAGTGTTACATAGAGAGATCTTGTCTCCAAATTAAACCAAAACAAACAGAAACAAACCAAACAACCATCAAACAACTCAAAACCAAACTCAAATGTTTTATTTTATGTGTGTGGGAGTTTTGCCTGCATGTATGTCTGTGTACCACATGTGTGTGCCTCAGAGGCCAAAAGTGGGAGTCAGGTTCCCTGGAACGGGGGTCATAGACAGTTGTGAGCCTCTTTGTCACTGCTGAAAATGGAACCCATCTTCTGTAAGAGTAGCAAGAACTCTTAACTGCTGAGCCATCTCCAGCCCACTCCAATTCTCTTTGGCTACGTCACTAATAATAGTCACAGATTCTGTGGGATCAGACCACAAGGCGCCTTTGGTTGGTCATTGTCCCACCTATCAGACATGAAGCAGTGAGGGCGTGTCCTCTCTGGTGGGCGTGTCCTCTCTGGTGACCTGCCTGTGGTTTTGTCACTATTCCTTATCTATACATAAGCTCCACCCCTCCCCCAACATCATTGCCCACCCCTCCCTGGTCTGCCTCGCCAGACTCTCAGGGACTACGTCCAGGGCCTCCCAGAAGTCATTGTTCAGCCTTCCCAGACCCCTGCCTCCTGGAAAGCCTTTGGTACCTTTGACCATTTACTTCCTATAAACAACCATGTTCCAGGCCTGCCACCTTCTTAACTCTTCTAAACTCTAAAAATGGAGCCCCTGGGTTCCAGTCCTGGTTTTGTTTACCTCCCTACTGCTTGGTGATATTGAGAAATGTTCTTAAGCACACAGTGTCTTAGTTTTCTGTCTAGACCCACTTCACACAGCTGGTAATTCGAATTCGGGTGAGTCCGTTTGTACAGCTCAGATCTGTGCCTGGTTCATATGCATTTAGTGATGGCGATTATTTTTTTGGTGTTGTTTTGTGTGGCCTTTTGAGTCAGGGTCTCATGTAACTCAGGGTGGTCTTGAACTAAACTACGAAGCAAGGATGACCTTGAATCCCCAATGTTTAATCCTCCTGCCTCCACCTGAGTGCTGGGATGGCAGGCACCAGAGGGGTGCCACCAAACTTGGAACATGAACGGTGCCGCTGTTTTTGTGCAGTGCTGGAGATCAAACCCAGGCCTTGAGTATTTGAAGCAAGTGTGTTTTCCCTCAGACCTACATCCCGGGCACTGTTACTTTATGTTTATTCTTTCTGGGAAAGGTCGGCTGCTCCTTCTTTGAGATGCCATCTCCAGCTGGGCATGGTGGCATGTGCCTGCCACTGTAGCCCTTGGGAGGCTGTGGCCATAGGGTTGCTATGAGTTCCAGTCATAGTGGGCTCCATAATCAGTACTAAGAATACAAAGTCAACTGTAGCGACAATTCTAGAACATGTTTCAGTTGAATCCCAGGTGTGGGGCTGCTTCGGATTGTCTGGAGCAGCTGACTGATTTGTCTCGTGTTCTACGCAATGGTTTTACCAGTAGTTTCTGTGATTGTGTGACATTTGGAGTTCCAGGAACTTTTCAGAGGGTGTATAAATGCGAGGGTCCCTAGAGGCGTTGGTGGGGGTTGTTGGTCATTTATGGGGGCTGGTTGTTAGTAGTCGTGCTCAAAGAAGAAACAAAAGGAAAAAAATTAGATTTAGGGATCTCTTTTTCTCCCCTTCTATCCTTCTTTCTCTCTATCTAGTGAAGGGGTTAAATGGGAGAGGGGATATAAAGGGTGGGAAAAAGAATCCACAAACTAACAAAGACCAGCTACAGTGATTTATCTTAACAAACAAATGGGGGCTGGAGAGATGGCTTAGCCATTAAGAGCACTGACTGCTCTTCCAGAGGTCCTGAGTTCAATTCCCAGCAACCACATGGTGGCTCACAACCATCTGTAACAGGATCTGATGCCCTCTTTTGGTGTGTCTGACGACAGCTACAGTGTGTTCATATACATAAAATAAATAAATTAAAAAAAAAACGAATATAAACACCTAAAGACACTTATCTCCAATAGCTTCTTAGGAAGCCTTTTCCACAGCAGAGGCCTCCTCTCTGCTCCTAGATGTCCCCACTGTCACCCATGATGCTACTCCTGGGGCCGGTTTAACCTCTCTGACACCTCCTCCCCTCTGACTGTATCTCAGGGATTCAGAAGCTGGCTTCCCGAGGTTTCGGGTGCATGTTGAGGTGATGAGGAATTGTTCACTGAGGATGTCTGGTTGGAAGTACACAGGGGGTCCCTGAGTCTGGGTTCCACATCTACAAACCCAGCCAAGTGTGCGTGGAAAGAAGCCAGACGAGATAGAAGCTGAGGCAGGAGGATCATAAATTCATTTTCTGTCTGGATACTGAACAAGTCCAGGGCACCCTGGACAACTTAATATGACCATGTCTCCAAAGCCAAACCGAACCAAACAATTGAAACGAAATCTCCCAAAGGGAATCCATCTGGGAGTAGAGGCATATGTAAGTCTCTTGAATTCAATTTCCAGAAAATAAATAAATAAATAAATAAATAAGGAAAAATTGCAGACTTCCCCTTTGGTCTGGGGGCATCATGGGACAGAGACCATCCTGGCTGAGGATGACCTTGTTTATTGAGTCTCTGGTGTGTATATGGGGGACACAGCAAGAACATGGCAACACACTTGTTTCTTCTTCTCAGCAGTTGAAGGAGAGCCTCTCTTTCACCATGAAGATGATGTAATTCATTGGCAGAGCGTGAGCTCAGCACATTTCAGGTTCTGAGTCCACCTTCAGTGCTACCACAAAAGAAAAAGACCTTTTCGGAGTCTTACAGTGCTAAAAGCAATCATTTCTACCCTATAATGGCATGCTTAATTGTTCCTTATTTAATTGTCTTTTGAGGCAGGATTTCCTGTAACTCAGGCTGGACTTTGCTTGCTGTGTAGCTGGAGATGACCTTGAACTTTTGCTAGGCCTGTGCCCCTGGAGAGGAAGGACTGCAGGGTTCCTGGGGGGTTCAAATCATGCTTTGTACAAGCTCGACAATCGAGTTCAGATAAGCGTGGACTGAGCCACACACACCCGATCTCTCTTTTAAATAATAAAGCTGCCCAAACCTGTAGTTCCAGCTACAAGGGAGGCTGAGGCAAGAGGATCACATGGACATCCAGGGTCATCCAGGGCATCCAGGGCAGCTCGGTAACACAGGGAGACTGCCTCAGTCAAAACATGTAAAAAGGAAAAGAAAAAGTTACGTAAGATAACAGGATTACCCCTGAATCCTTTTAAATGCAGCAGTGTTTGGTCTTGGCCAAGACATACGCCCACGTTTGACCATTGTTTTGTACTCAAAAAAGTCTCTTTAGGGGCTGGAGAGAGGCTAAGAGGACCCTTTCAGAGGACCCACATGGCGGCTCACAACCTTTGTCACTCCAGCCCCATGGGTTCTGACATCCTTTTCTGGTCTTTGTGGCACCAGGCACGCAGGTGGTGAAACATCTATACACATTAAATACACAAATAAATCTTTTTTGTTTGTTTGTTTGTTTGTTTTTTGGATTTGGTTTTTTCAAGACAGGGTTTCTCTGTATAGCCCTGGCTGTCCTAGAACTCACTCTGTAGACCAGGCTGGCCTCGAACTCAGAAATCCGCCTGCCTCTGCCTCCCAGAGTGCTGGGATTACAGGCGTGTGCCACCACAGCCCAGCTACAAATAAATCTTAAAAGCAACAACAAATGTAGAGGACTCGACCCATTGGATTCCTGTGGGCCCCGGGAAGATACACACCCCGGGCTCACACACGCCTTCCCCCAGCAGCAGGCGAAAGGGAGCCAGGTCCACGTTCTCTACTCCACACCTACGTGTTACCTCTGGGAGCTGAACAAGGCCAAACTCACCTGGTATCTGGGACAGGGGACTGGGGCGTCTGGGGTGGGGTTGGTATGCGCCACGGTTTGTGACTGCTCTCAATGTCCCCGTGCAGGACAGTGAAGAAGGACGACTTCTTTCCTTATGCCGATGGCCCCCACATGTTCTGGACTGGCTATTTTTCCAGCAGGCCAGCCCTCAAGCGCTATGAGCGCCTCAGTTACAACTTCCTGCAGGTGAGTGAGCCTGTGGAAATCCCAGCCACCCAGAAGAGCTGCTGCCCGACATGTCACTTTCTCCTCAGGTGTGCAACCAGCTTGAAGCACTGGTGGGTCCCCAAGCCAACGTGGGACCCTATGGCTCAGGAAACAGTGCACCCCTTAGTGAGTGTCGTCAGTTGACCATGGATTGATTGGGGTGGGGGAGGGTAGGATTGAAGTTAGAACCCTGTTGGCTTGCACCGGACCTTTTGCCTATGCTGAGCCCCGGTGGGGCTCAGAGTTCTGTGGGAGAGACATCCAACTTATGTTCTCTTGACAGAGGAGGCCATGGCGGTGCTCCAGCACCATGACGCTGTCAGTGGTACTGCAAAGCAGAATGTTGTAAATGACTACGCGAAGCAGCTGGCAGCAGGCTGGGGACCCTGTGAGGTTTGAGGGGCAGGGTCTTGAACTAGGAGGGGGCGTGGTCCATAGTGATGGGCGGGCCTCAAAGCACTTGTAGGGGCGGGGAGAAGGAGGGGACGGTAAGGAGGGATCCATTCTTGGGAATGAAGGGTGGAGCTTATGGGAAATGGGCGGGGTATAGGTAGGAGAGGCGGAGCCTTGTTGGGCAGGACCAGGCTGCGTGGGGTGCAGACCTTGGTGCAGGTAGGTCTTTTGGTGATCCTCGCCAGGTTCTCGTGAGCAACGCTCTGGCACAACTCAGCCAATACAAACAGAACTTCTCATTCTGTCGCGAGCTCAACATCAGCATCTGCCCAGTCAGCCAGAAGTCGGAGCGCGTGAGTCAGGGCTGGGAGGCAAGTGGGACAGGACCAGAAGGTGACACCTGCAGTGAAAAGGATAGAATGGTTGTGTAATTTATTTCTGGGGGGCCATTTTGGATGCAGGGACGCTGGGACAGAATAGTTCATCACAAGGGGCCAGGCATGTCCTGGAAATTCAGGGCTGTGTGGGAAGAGACTCTCCTAGATGGGTGGTTTTGGAGGCCTGCTGTGATAATGCCTTTCCTTCCATAGTTCCGGGTAACTGTTTACAACCCCGTGGGGCGAAAGGTGGATCGGATGGTTCGGCTGCCTGTCGGTCAAGGCAACTACTTCGTGAAGGACCCCAATGATAAGAGCGTTCCCAGTAATGTGAGCCTGTGAAATGAATCCTCCCTTCCCCAATGCATGTCCCCCGGATCTTGTAGATATCTCCCCGAGTTTCTTCTTCCTCCGTGTGTCTTCCACCTCTGTTCCTTAATAGCAGCCTCCTGAGAAATAGCTCCTTCCCACAAGAGACCACCCTTCTGAACCCCCTTGGAATTTCCCTTCTTTCCTTCCTTCCCTCCCCCCCATTTCCTCCCTCCTCCCTCCTCTTTTTTCCTTCAGATAGGTTTTCCCTGTAGCCCAGGCTGGCCTCCAGTTTATGATCTTCCTGCCTTAACCCTGAGTGTTGCGATTGCAGGTTTGGGTCACCTCACTGCTTCCCCATCACCTCACCTCCGTTTTCGGATTTTCCCCAGGAGGTCTCCATTCCTGAACTTCTAACCTCGTCTCTTTCTCTGCTTCCCCTTTTCTCCCAGACTCCTACCTAGTCTCTGTATATGACTTCCCTTCTTCTCTCTGCTTGTTTTCTTCCTGTTTCCTCTTCCTTGAACCAGGTATGAAATATGCTGGGCAAAGGCCCCTCCTCCCCCCACCTAGTTTTCTTCTTCTCTCTATTTTTTGCCCTCTGAGGTCGATGTGTACACACATGACTTGTTTCCTAAGTGCCTTCCTGACTGACATTCTCCTGTTCAAGGTGGTGATGGTTCCCAGTTCTTACCAGTCGTACCAGTTTGAGCTGCTGTTCCCAGTCTCAGTGCCCGCCCTGGGCTTCAGCAGCTACTCTGTGACCAAAGTGAGTGGCCGTAACGACCAGGCCCGCCACCTGCTGGCCAGGCCCAGGAAGCCCAAGTCCCGGGTCTTAGTCATTGAAAATAAGGTGAGACTCTCCTGGGATTCCCTTCCTTGCCTCAGTGACAAATTTAAAGTGTTGTAAACCGACTTGGATTCTGGGCCAGTGGGTTCTGGGTCCTTGGCTTGTGTTCATCTGTCCCGATGATGTGTTCTTTAGTGAGGAGGGTGACCTTTGCGCCTCGGTTTTCTTTCAGCTGTGTAAATCTAGTGTAACCACGAGATTGCTAAGGTCAGAGCCCATGGCAGGTAGGTGTGGAAGGGTCAGGGAAGGCTTCTTTGGTAAGGAGACAGCCGAAGGCTGGGATTATACAGCGGTGATAGATCCCTTGCCTGGCATCTGTGAGCCCCTGAGTTCAATCCCAGCAACTCAAAAAAACCAGATAAATCAAGAGCTGGTGTCTTAGCGTTTTTTACCGCTGTGATGAAGTACTGTGATGGAATTGGGGAGGAAAGGGTTTATTTTGCTTTCCTTCCAGGTAACAGGTCCAGGTAACAGGTCCATGACTGAGCGGAATCAGGATAGAAAGTGAAGCACAGCAGGGCCCTTGAGGCGGAGCCAACACCGGGGCCATGGAGGATGCTGGTTACTGCCTTGCTCTTCCTGGCTTTCTCAGCCTCCTTTATTATTGGCTCCAGAACCACTGGCCCAGGGGCGGCTCCACCCACGTTGGGCTGGGCCTTGTCCCATCAATCACTAATTTAGAAAATGTTCTTCAGGCTTGCCTATAGCCCTTTTATCTTATAGAGACATTTTCTCAATTGAGGTTCCCTCCTGTCAGATGTCAGTTATGTGTCAAGTTGATATAAAAAGTACCCAGCACAGCTGGGGAAGTACCCAGCACAGCTGGGGAAGTACCCAGCACAGCTGCGGAGCGCTCAGCTGGTTAAGAGCATGCACTGCTCTTGCAAAGAACTCAAGTTTGGTTCCCAGTGCCTAGGTCCAGCAGCTCACAATCAACTGCCTGTAACTCCAGGTCTAGGGGAACACAGTGCTTCTGGCCTTGCAGGCATCTGCAATCATGTACACATACCTACCCAGACACACACACGCACGCACACACACACACACACACACACACAAACACATACAGTTAAAAGTTAAAAAGATATTCGGCAAAACCAGAACGGGGAACTGGGAAGGGGTGGGAGGGAGGACAGGGGAAGAGAAGGGGGCTTACGGGACTTTCGGGGAGTGTGGGGGGGGGGTTAGAAAAGGGGAAATCATTTGAAATGTAAATAAATTATATCGAATAAAAAAATAAAAAAAAAAAAAGTTAAAAAGAAAATCCTGATCAGGTGTAGTGGCACAGGCCTTTAATCTCAGCACTTGAGAGGCAAAGGCCAGCAGATCTCTGGGAGTTCAAGGGCAGCCTGGTTTACATAGTGAGTTCTAGGACAGCCAGAGCTATGTAGTGAGACCCTGTCTCAAAAAACAAAACAAACAAACAAAAAATAAAAAACACCCAAAACCCAGGTAAGTGAAATAAAGAAAAGTAGATTGTCCTGAGACTTGGCATATTGCCTTTGTAAGCTCCTTTTTTCAAAAAAATATACTAAAAGTTGTATCAGATGATGTGGGCCTTGGTATGGTATGGTGTGTCTGTAATCCTGATATTTTGAAGGCAGAGTTAAGGGTTGGTGGGGCTTGCTAACCCAGGGGTTGGTGAACTCCAGGTTCACTGAGAAACTCTTATCTCGAAAACACAAGGTCTACATAGCTTGGTCTACCTAGTGAGTTCAGGCTAGCCAGAACTACATAATGTAAATCTGGGTCAAAAAATAAAAATAAAACAGGCTGGGGAGATGGCTCAGTGGCTAAGAACACTTGCTGCTCTCTTAGAGGACCGGGGTTCAATCCCTAGCACTGACTTGGGAGCTCACAACTGTCTGGGACTCTTGTCTGGGAGATCCAACATCCTCACACAGACATACAAGTAGGCAAAATAGCAGTTCACATAAAATAAAAATAAATAAATCTTTAAAAAAAAAAGTGGGTAGTGACAGCCAGCCATCTTTAGTCTCTGACGTCATGCCTGCACATGAAGGAACACACAGAAAGAGGCACACATGCAGACACACCACCACACAAAAGCTATGTGGTGACAGTTTTGTAAAGATAAATAATGTCTATGCAAGTCTCATTATGTGTTCATTATTACTATTCACCTTTTCTTTAGATTCTAAAGGAAATACAAATATTTTTTGGGCGGTATGGTGGGGACAGGGTCTCACAGAGCCCAGGCTGGCCTTGAACTTGGTGCCTCAGTCCCAGGTCACATGTGCTAGCAAGCACTCTGACAACTGAGCTGATTGTCGTTGCAACATGAGAATGTTTCTGAGCTCCTCTGAAAGCCTTATGGGTTCTGCCATTTGGCTCATGGGTCAGATGATAAATTATTGGTCAAGCTCTGGAGCAGATGAGGCGTGTGATGAATTCTGGCTACCGTATTGGCTCTGCTGCTGTGGGGTAGACTTGAGTATGGAAATGAGGGTTTCTGCAAAGGGCTCTGGTGTGTAGAGAAGTGGCCAGGTAGGGGCGGAAGTCGATGGAAGCAGGTGTTACAGGAGTGTTTATTGACTGGGTCAGGAACAGCGCTGGGCGAGATGAGGGAAGATGGCTCCAGGAAAGGCTGGGGGGAGAGGCTTGTTTACACCTGTGCTCCGTTTCCCCACCCAGTACATTCGGGCCACATTTGACTCCGACACGGGCTTGTTGATGAAGATTGAAAACATGGAAGAGAATATCTTGCTGGAAGTGAGCCAAGGCTTCTTTTGGTGAGGAAGGGCGGCGTGGTCAGAGCCGGGGGGCGGGGTGCCTGGAGCGGAGGCCTCTCCTCATGCTCATTGTCTCTGGTTGCAGGTACAACGCCAGCGTTGGGGATGGGAAGAGTTCTCAGGCTTCTGGTGCTTACATCTTCAGACCTGGTGCTCGAAAACCACGGCCTGTGAGCCGCTGGGCTCAGATCAGTTTGGTGAAGGTCTGTGGCCAGGAACCATGAGTGGGTCTGGGTGTGGGAGTGGGAATGTGGACTCTGGGAATGGGAGGCGCCTCACGTAAAGTGTGGGTGGGAACTATTTCATCTTCTTTGTTATTATTTTAAATATTACATGGTGTGTGTGAGTGTGCGCGTGTGCCTAAGCTCGTGCGGACACACGCACAAGTTAAGTTAGAGGACAGTTTATGTGAATCTACCACATGGGTCTCTAGGATAGAATGCAGGTCATCAGCTTTGGCAGCAAGCACTTTGACCCCGGGGTTCATCTCTCTGGTCCCCAAGACAGGGTTTTACTAGGTAGCTCAGCCTGGCCTCACAAATCTTGACCTCCTTAGCCTCTAGAGTCCTAGGGGTACAAGAGTGCATCACCATGCCTGGCTTGACTTTCCCTTTACATATGGGAGTAAGAGCCCAGGCTCCCCCTGCTGATGGATGAAAGCCACGAGTATAATGGGTTCTTTCATGTTCCAGTCCATTCCTGGCTTTGGAAATTGGAGGTGAAGCGAGTAGCAAAGTAAAACTGCTTAGAGTTCACCAAGGTCTGGGAAGTGAGTTTATATCTTGGGATGCAGTTTAGATCACTTGCATATGATAAAGGCCTGAGTTCTATCTAGGTCCACATTAGCATAATAGTACTTGGTAGCTGAGGCAGGGGAATCTCAGGTTTGAGGCCAGCCTAGGCTATGTAGTGAGTCTCTCTGTCTCTGTCTGTCTTGGTCTCTCTCTCTCTCTCTCTCTCTCTCTCACACACACACACACACACACACACACAGAGGTAAGCACCTGTACTTACTTACTGGCCAAGGTCATCTGATATAGCACCTTTACCAGAAACAGAATATAGTGGTGATTGCCAGGATCAATACAGTTATGGCTGCCAAGGTATGATGTGTGGAATACATGGAATACAAGATTAATGTCTACAACTGTCTTGTCAAGCTTCCGTCTTTCCTTGACTACTTGGGGCAAACGGAAAAACACAAAGGCCTGAACAGTTCACTGCCTCAGAAGTGCATCAGTCCTGCAGGCACTGGAAGGCACATTGTGCCCCAGGAGCCTCGGACTGTAACCTGGAAAACCTATGTTGCATGCCTGTCAAGACAGCTAGGCCAACTCCACCACTCTCTGCACATACTCATGCCTGCGCACACGTGTGCACATGCATGCATACACACAGAAGCAGCAGCAAAAACATTTCTGTGTGGGTGGATATTTGATAATCCACACCTAATTTTTCTTGAGTATCTCAAAGTGGCCCTCTAATGATTTTCTGCTATTCCCTCCTAGGGTGGGAAAGGAGTGGATGCAGACTTCTGAGGCTCATATGTGAAGTAATTCCCATTTAGGCAAATGTACATACTGTATTGGAATATGATTTGGCCTTTTGTAAAAAGTGTTATCTGAATTAACCTTGTTTTCAACAAGATAAGACTCATTTCCTCTGGGCCGTGTATGGTATACATTCAGTCCCGGCGCCAAGAGGCAGAGGTAGGCGTGGGAGGCCAACCAAAAATATATACTGAGACTCCATCTCAAAACCAAAACCCAAACCAAAAAAAAAAAAAAAAAAAAAAAAAACCCAGCATCACAACAACCAATCAACCAACCAGTCAACCAACCAAAGTACACTTTGTAACAGAATGTCTGCTGGTCACCCAGGATAGGTGAAGATCTCACAATTGCCACCATTTCTTCTATCCTGTTCTTGTTCCTCTCACTTCTTATTTCTAATGTTCAGCTACTCTCCTGGTCCAATAGAGACACTCAGGCTCCAAGCACAGTTTCTGTGTTTGTGCCAGTGAGAGGGAAACACTGCTCCATGCTACCCTGATGGGCGGGTTGTGGCCATGCAGTTCCTGATAGGCACATCAAAGACTACACGCTCGAAGCTAGAGTCCTATGCTAAGGAGGGAAGATGGGGCAATGGTGGTTATCCAGTATGTACGGATACAGTCAAAGGCCATGTGGCCTGTGGGGCCTGGTCAACACACCTGCAATCCCAGCAGGGCGCTAGAGTCTGCACAGGCAAGAGTTCAGGGCTAGTTTTCAGTGTTGACTACCTACAGAGTTTGAGGTTAGTTAGCTTGAGGTGCTTGAGACCCTATCTATAAATAAGATAAGATAAGATAAAATACAATGATTATGTGGACCAGCCAGGTTCTGGATTCCAGAAGCAAGGGGGTGGGGGTGGGCGTTGGGGTGGGAGGGAGGAACTGGTAAGGCGGCTCAGTGGGTAAAGGTGCCTTCCAACAAGGCTGCCCGGCTGTGTTCAGTCTCTAGAATGAATGGGGTAGAGAGGAGAAGCAGTTCCAGCATGTTGTCCTTTGATCTCTGCATATCTCCTACACACAACACCACACACCACACCACACCACACCAAAAAACGAAAGCCATGAGAACATCTTGTTGAGTCAGTCTGAGGTGGATGTTGGTGGAACCGCCTTCAGGGAGCATTTTCAACATGGCTGACAGCAGCCCCTCCCCCTGTGCACCCACAGACAGACTTGGTGCAGGAGGTACACCAGAATTTTTCAGCCTGGTGTTCTCAAGTGATTCGCCTGTACAAAGGACAGCGTCATTTGGAGCTGGAGTGGACAGTGGGACCAATCCCAGTGGAGTGAGTGTAGCAAGCCTCTCTACAGTGGGGAGTGGTGTTTTGGAGGAACTCACAAGGTTACTTTTCTGTTGAGTACAGAGATGACTGGGGGAAGGAGGTCATCAGCCGCTTTGACACCCCATTGAAAACCAAGGGAGAATTCTTCACGGACAGCAACGGCCGGGAGATCCTGAAGAGGAGGTGGGAAGAGGGCATCATGGTGGAACCTGTGGTGTGTTGGGGATTTAGTGATGGTTTGAGGATGAAGAGGATGCTGGGTCCCAGATCTGACCACATCCCACCTCTTCCCAGGGGTGATTACCGACCCACTTGGACGTTAAATCAGACTGAGCCCGTGGCTGGAAACTACTATCCTGTCAACACTCGAATTTACATCATGGTACCTGCCCTGCCACTGCCCCAGACTAGGAAGCATCTCCCAGATTACCCGGGGCAGGATGGGCTCCCAGTAGGGCCCTCCATTCTCAGTCACCTTTACACCTAGGACGGCCAAATGCAGCTGACCGTGTTGACTGACCGCTCCCAGGGGGGCAGCAGCCTGCAGGATGGCTCACTGGAGCTCATGGTGAGAGGAGCCCCATCGAAGCTGAGTTTCTCCCATAGGGTGCGCTCAGACACAGCCAAGCTTAAGGCTATTTGTTGGTACCCAGTTTCTGTTTGTGGCCCCGGTTCCACCCTCTTTGCTTCCCTGCCTTTCTTGTGCTGGGATTAAGGCATCCATATGCCTGGCTTTGGAATTACATGCCTAGGTTCCACTTTCCTTCCTCTTACCTAGGCTTTGACTTGTCCTGTGATGATTCTCTGGTTTGGCAAGTGATCTTTCTTTGTCCTGGGCTCTTGTCAGTTGGGCCTCACTTCCGCTGGAGTCTGCCGCCAGCCACTGACCCTCGCCTTCATTGTTTACTCGGTCTTTAGTTTCTGTTGAAGTTACTGCAAGCCTGTATCCAACTTCTGAACCCTGCCCCCTTGCTGGTTCCTCACTCTTGGCTACTCCTCGGCGCAGGTGCACCGACGGCTGTTGGTGGATGATCAGCGTGGAGTGGGGGAAGCCTTGTTGGAGACAAATACCGGGGATAAGGTTCGAGGGCGCCACCTTGTGGTGGTGAGCTCTGTTAGAGGTGCGGCTGCAAGACACCGACTGCTGGCGGAGCAGGAAGTCCTGGCCCCTCAGGTGGTGCTGGCTCCGGGGAGCGGCAGTCCCTATCGATCCCAGGCATCACTAAAGACTCAGGTGAGGGACGGCAAGGCGGGCAGAAAGGGAGAACCCGAGCGACGCCTTCTAAGCCCCTCTCTTCAAGAGTTCGTTCCTCCTCAGGCTAAGCCTTACCCCTCCAGGGGTGAGCTCCACCCTGTTGTAAGAACTAGCTCCCACTCCAAAGCCCCCTCCCTTCAGGATTAAACTTCATTTCCTGCAAGTCCGCGGTGATTGCCAGCCAGGCTCTGACCGATCCAGTCTCCTCGACTTAGCCCTCTTCTTTCCATAGTTCTCTGGGCTTCGCCAAGCCCTACCCCCACAGGTGCATCTGCTCACGCTGGCTCGCTGGGGTCCAAAGATGGTGCTGCTGCGCTTGGAGCACCAGTTCGCCGTGAAAGAAGATCATAACCTGAGCTCCCCTGTGACCTTGAACGTGGAGGTGAGGGGCTGTTGAGCTGAGAGACTGACGGGATTCACAGTCGGTCAGGCCAGAGCCGGTCGGCTCACCTGGGTCCACCCATTCCCTGCAGAACCTGTTCCAGACCTTCACCATCGTCTACCTGCAGGAGACCACGCTGGCAGCCAACCAGCCCCTGTCCAGGGCTTCCAGGCTCAAGTGGATGACAAATACCGGTGAAGACCTGGGCTGGCAGCAGAGGGTGGGACCAGCGAGCCAGCAGTGCACCTGTACTTTGGGGCATAGGCTCTTGTCTCCAGGATGCGTTTGTCTCCATCCATGTCTGGTTCCAGAATGGCGCCTGTTGCCTTTGGGGATGTGAGAGCGGTGGCTAGGAGTCTGAGAGGGTTTGGGGAATCTTAGGTGGTACTCAGGCACAGGGAAGTGGTTTAAAGGTCGGGGTGTGAGAGGACCTGGGCAAAGGTGGGTGTCTATGGTTGTGTCAAGGCCTGAGTTCTCTTTTGCCAATCACCAGGGCCCATCTCCTACCCAGCTCCTTCCACGTTGGACCCTACCTCAGTCACACTGCAGCCTATGGAAATACGGACCTTCCTGGCCTCAGTTCAGTGGCAAGAAGCCAGCTAGGCCTGCCAGGAGCAGGAGCAGGAGCAGGAGCAGACCTCCTCTTCTCCTGCTGTAACCACTCAAAAAAATCATTAAAAGGTTTCTACTGAGACTCAGGTCACCCAGTGCATTATTTTTTCAGGAGGGGACACAGACTGTGAGATCTGGGGAGATCAGCACACCCTAGCTCAGCCCTGACCCCAGACCCTGGTGAGACGTTACCTCCCCACTGGAATCACCCCATCTCACTCACCCTTCCCTCTCTTTCCACTTTCGCCCTTTGTGTACACAGGACTTTACATGGCTGGCCAGCCTTTGAGTCAGATCTAGGAATCTGGGGAATTCAGGAGGAGGTGGTGAAACAGAAGCAGGCCCCAGCCTTAGGCCCCTCACAGGCAGGGGAAGCTGTCACCCCTCTTCCTGTGAAGTCGGCCCCTGGCTAATACCTCCAAGGCGGGGCATGATGCTCTCTGGGTTTTAGTGTGTTCTGATGTCTGTTTAGATACTGCGTCTGGAAAGATGGCTCTGATTAAGAACATAACCTGTGTTCTCCCAAAGGGTTTGGGATTAGCCTCCAGCGCCTGCATTAGGTGGCTCATCAGCTGTGACACCAGCCCTCGAGGGATTCCATGCCAGTGGCCTTTATGGTCCACGGTCACCTTCACTCACGTGCACACGCCCACACATGAAATAAAAAAAAAGAAAAGCACCTAAAAGTTTTTTTTCAATACATTCTAAATCAGTTTCCCTCCCTCCATTCCTTCTAGCCCCACAACTCGACCTGTTCTCCCCTCAACTCCCAGATCTACTCCTTTTATTTCCCTTCAGAAAAGGGAAGACCTCCCAGGAATGTTCACCAAACATAACAAGATATGCTAAGCCTAGGCACAAACCCCTCATGTCAAGGCCAGGTGAGGCAACCCGGTGGGAGGAAACCATCCCAAGAGAAGATGGAAGATCAGAGACACCCCACTCCCACAGTTAGGGGTCCCACAGAAACACCAACCAAGCTAATAACCAAAACATGCAGAAGACTAGTGTAGACTCACGTGGAGGAGATGGAGCTGTTGTGTAATCCAGCACTCACTACATAGTTAGTGAGACCCTGTTTCTCTCTCCAGCAAATAAATCAATCAGTGAATAAAATAAGGACTTAGTGTTGTAGCTTGTCTGTAATCCCAACATGAGAGAGGGTGAACAGGATCACTGTATTAGTCAGGATTCTCTAGGGGAACAGAATTTATAGAAGGAATCTATATAGAATGTGTGTGTGTGTGTGTATGTGTGTGTAAATATATATACATACACACATACACAAGCCCAGTTGTCTCTGCTGTCCTGGACAGATGTCATCTGACAATCCCTGGGGGCAGGGAGGGTCACATGGCAGAATCTGGGAGGGAAAACCAGAGAAGCACTCTGCTTGGGGGACAACTTGTGCTACTGAAAGTCATCAAATGTAGATCCCAGAATCTCTCCATTCCGTCTGGCGTCTGGCAGGTACAAGAAACCAGACCAACTCTCCCCCAAAGATCTTTCAAGTTATCTAGTTGAGGCTAGCTCAGAATACACTGTTTATTCCAGGCTAACCTTGGACTTGGAATTCTCTCTCCTTAAACTTCTTAGTGCTGGAATTCCAGGCATGTCCTCAAAGACTCACTGTAAACAGGGTGTGGTGGTACATGCCTTTAATTTTAGCACTCTGGAGGCAGAGGCGTGCTGATCTGTTACTGATCTGATCTATGTAACTAGACTCTTGTCTCAACAAAACAAGACCAAGTCTTACTCTAGAGTCTCGAAGAGGGACCAGCTAGGGTGGATTGGAAAGAGAAGCCAGAGTTGTGTGTCTGCTGTGCTGAGTGAGCCCTAGTCTCTCATATGCCCTGGGAAAATAATTTTCCAGATGGTGGTGGTGGTGAAGTGGCCCAGGGGACATTTGGACAGTTGCCTTCGTTCATGGGGCTGGCTCTCCATGATGATGCTTCTCCAGAATTAAAAAGATGTTTATTGAAATTTGTGTATGTGCATGGGCATACGTGTGTTTGCTCATGTCCCACAACGTACATGTGGGGGTCAGAGGACAGCTTGCAAGGCTCACTGATCTCCACCTTGGACAGGAGAGGAGTCAGGTTTGTGGTATGCACCTTCACCCACCGAACCATCTTATTGGCCCTGTTGTTTTGGGGGATTTGCATATCCCAGGTTGGCCTCAGATTCACTACATAGCTAGGAAGGGCCCTCCTTCTTGCACCTCATGAATACTGGAAATGTATTCAGGTTCTTCCATGACAGAAAGACTGATGGGTGGTTAAGGTGGGGAAGTTCATGGATAACATTCCTCAGCTGAGTGGTGGTGGTATAGGTCTTTAATCCCAGCACTCGGGGCAGAAGCAAGTGGATCTCTGAGTTTGAGGCCAGCCTGGTCTGCAGAGTGAGCTTGGGATGCTCCAACAAATTTCCTTTGCCGAGTACAGTCTCACAGGTCATTGTTAGATACCATGAAGTTCCAAGGCTCCTTTGGAAGCTGAGATCGCCTTAAGCCATTCAGACTAACTAGCCCATAGAGGTGAGTTGGTTCTGACCAGGTGTCATTTTTCAGTACAGGTCCTGTACTGTGTCACATGATGACCACGTTTGTCCCTGGAGCTGGATGGCCTTGTTCATGGCGACAGATTCACCTAGAAGCCTGAGGCCAAGTTTTAGGAAGCTGATAGCATAAGATGTTCAGATGACATGCCCTGGTAGTTACTGCAGGCCCACACCGAGACGTGGGACTCACTGGCTGTGTCACTGTGGGTTAGCCTCATTCTTATCTGCTGCAAGTCCAGTGTGTCTCCTGGGAATTTCTTCTTCCAGAAACAAAGTCCCCGTCCTTAGTCCTGCATTGCAGGCAGATCACTTTGCTTTTTTGGGGGGGATTTGTTTTTTTTTTTTTTTTTTTTTTTCCTAGACAGGGTTTCTCTGTGTTGCCCTGACTGTCCTGGAACTCACTCTGTAGACCAGGCTGGCCTCTGCCTCCCAGAGTGCTGGGATTACAGGCATGTGCCACCACCGCCTGGCTGATTACTTTGCTTTAAGCTTTCTTTAACTAAAAACTTTTGAGACTAGAGCTGTATAAAATAAAGGGTTCATTGATACCTAGCTTAAAAAGGATCTCTTCTGGGACACCTCCTCAAGTAACCAACATGAACAGATAGCAGTTAGAAAAATGTCCCCTGGACTTAAGTGTGTATGTGGTTTGAATGAGAATGGCCCCCATGGATGGCTGGTACCTAGTTGGTGTAACTTTTTGGGAAAGATTAGGACGAGAGGCATGTGTCACTGGGGCTGGCCTGACCCAGCATGACTCAACGCCCGCCTCTTTGGCTGTGGACCAATGTTGGGCTGCATTTTCAGGTCACTGCGCCTCCTGCCACATGCTCCCACCATGACAATCATGGACTCACTCTCTGAAACTATAAGCAAGCCTCCAATTAAATGTTTTCTTTCATAAGCTGCCTTGGTCATAGAGTCTCTTTACACCAAGAGAACAGTAACTAAGACAGTGTAGGATTTGTCAAAATGATGAAGTTGCTTTGGTTCTCCGTAAGCACAATGACATATTTTAATAGACCAAGAAAATGGAGCAGGCAGTGGTAGTATGTAAGTTGTTTCAAAATAGGTGATGCAAAAAAAAAAAAATAAATCCAAGACTTATTTATAGACTCATTTCATAAAGTGCTGGGAGCCTCCTCGAGCTACTTGTCAACGGCGACCCCCCAGGGGAGACAGAGTCAGTGAGGGGAAGGAGGGAGTCAGGTTCCATGGCCAAGGGGATCTTGCAGCTCTGATTGACTAGAAATCTGGTTGCTTCTTGGCTTATACAGGATTTACAGAACAAAGACTAATGATTATCCAAGAAGTACAGATTATCTGTGATGTTTTACTACATGTCCAGGGTTACAAGTTCATTCACAATTAGAAAATAGAAACAGAACAGATTTTATTTTTATTATCAGCCCTATAATTCCAATTTAGAGAATCTAAAGAATGTCTTCTTTAGGATGGAAAGATGGTTCAGTGGTTAAGAGCATTGGCTGCTCTTCCAGAGGATCCAGGTTCAATTCCCAGTACCTACGTGACAGCTTATAGCTGCCTGGAACTCTTATTCCAGGGGAATCCAACTTTCTCACACAGGCAGGCAAAACACCAATGTTTGTAAAAAATAAAAAATAGAAGAAGAATGTCTCCTCCAAAGCAAACACGTTTACTATATGACAGCTTGCTTTTAGACTGACAGTGCTTGCAGTTTGAAAGCACTGCAGACAAACAGGAAATAACTGCACCAGTCTTTTAATGAACAACAAATACTAATACCTAACTCTCTTGCTGTATTGCTTGTCATCTATTCTACAAAGTAGGGAAAGTTTATTGTAGTCAATCTTTCTTTTGGGAGGGGGGGAGGTTTCGAGACAGGGTTTCTCTGTGTAGCCCTGGCTGTCCTGGAACTCACTTTGTAGACCAGGCTGGCCTTGAATCTGTAAGCCATTCTCTTGGTTAATCAGAGTCTGTCAGCTGTCTCTGTTTACCCCAAACCAATTATACTGTTTGCTGAGGGGCAGATACCCCATACCTGCAGTAATGGCCTCATCTAGTTATGTGTTTATCTGTGCTAATGATCTCCAAGCAGGAAGACTTTCAAATAGGACCAGGTAAAGCTAATTTTAGGATTTTCCTAAAAGGACACAAACATAATCTTCTCAGGAAAGGACACAAAGGGATCATAATTCAGAAAGTCCACAGGGACGCAGTACACAGAGACCAAAACCCCAGAGTGAGAGACAGGCTGACAGCAACTGTCACATTGGGCTCAGCCTGGCTAGAACTGTGTCAGAGCCGTGCTGGCTTCATGACTTTTGCTGTTTCCAGTGGATATGGCTGTGCCAATGAAAATAATCTATTATTTAAAATTCCATTCATTTACGTGCAAATAAATGGAGAGAGCACATTCCTCTGCAGCCGGGAGAGCCCACAACCAAATGAGATGAGGGAATCATTTGAACTCAGGTCTTCTGGAAGAGCTGCAAGCACTTGGTGGTTAGTTCTAACAACTCAACACCAATTAGAGCTGTCTGTGACGATGGAGCCTCAATTGAGGAATTGCCTTCATCAAATTGTCCTATAGGACACCTTTCTTTCTTTCTTTCTTTCTTTCTTTCTTTCTTTCTTTCTTTCTTTCTTTCTTTCTTTCTTTCTTTCTTTCTTTCTTTCTTTCTTTCTTTCTTTCTTTCTTTCTTTTCCTTTCTTTCTTTCTTTCCCTTCCTTCCTTCCTTCCTTCCTTCCTTCCTTCCTTCCTTCCTTCCTTCCTTCCCTCCCTCCCTCCCTGGAACTCACTCTGTAGACCAGGCTGGCCTCAGACTCAGAAATCTGCCTGCCTCTGCCTCCCAAGTGCTGGGATTGAAGGTGTGCACCACAGTTGCCCGGCAGGACACTTTCTTGATTAACGTGGGAGGCAGGGGCCAGCTCACTGTGAGCAGTGTCACCCCTGACAGGTGGCTCCGAGTTGTCTAAGAAAGTAAGCTGAGCAAGCCAGTAAACACCATTTCCTCTGAGTCTGCTTCCATTCCCCAAGTTCCTTCCTTGAGCTGCTGCCCTGAGCTTCCCTCAGTGATGGCCTGTCACTGGCAAGTGTGCTGGATAGTTCTATCAACTCGACACAAGCTAAAGGCACCTGGGAGGAGGAAACCTCAATTAGGAAAATGCCTCGCACAGGTCAGGTGATAGCACAGGCCTTTAACCCCATCACTCAGGAGGCAGAGGCAGGTGGATTTCTGTGGGCTAGAGGCCAGCCTGGTCTACAGAGTGAGTTTTAGGACAGCTAGGGCTCCATAGAGGGACCCTATCTTAAAAACAAACAAACAAAAAACCAGAAGAGAGGCTTCCATAAGATTGGGTGAGCCTGTGGGGCATTTTCTTAGTGATTGATGGGGAAGGCCCCGCCTACTGTGGGTGATGCCATCCCTGGGCTGGTGGTCCTGGGTTTTGTTGCCTTGAGGTACAAGCCAGTAAGCAGCACTTCACTGTTTCCTCCTGCAACAGTTCCTGCCTCCATTACCTGCCTTTTTGAGTTCCTGCTCCACCTTTCTTAGATGATGAACACTGATACGGAAGGGCAAGCCAAATACACTCTTTGCTAACTTGGTTTTTGGTTATGATATATATATATATATATATATATATATATATATATATATATAATTTATTTATTTATTTTTTCCGAGACAGGGTTTCTCTGTATAGTCCTGGCTGTCCTGGAACTCACTCTGTAGACCAGGCTGGCCTTGAACTCAGAAATCCGCCTGCCTCTGCCTCCCAGAGTGCTGGGATTACAGGCGTGCGCCACCACTTATATATCATTTATATAAGCTAATCTTCTCTGTATCGTTCCAATTTTAGTATATGTGCTGTGGAAGCGAGCACTTGGTTATGATATTTTAATCCAGCAATAAAAACCTTGACTAAGGTGGGGGGTTGTAAGACAAACACTTTATTTTCCTAGGTTGGCTTTGGCCTGTGTTTTATCATAGCCGCGAGAAACCAAAACATGCACTTCAATGCTGAGCCATCAGGCCCCTCAAATGGCACATCTTTTTAAGTGTGTGAAGGTGACTCCAAAGTGCCCTTACAGACCAGAAGAAAGTTTCATATTTCTCGGAGCTGAAGTTAGAGGTGCTTGTGAGTCACCTGATGTAGGTGCTAGGAGTTGAATTTGTTGGAAGAGCTACAAGCATTTTAAACCTCTGAGCCATCTCTCCAACCCCCTACAATGGCTCTTAAAGTCTATTATCCAAATGCCCATTGGAAACAAGAAACAAAGAGCAGACAGTAAACACCACAAGCTTGTGTGAAAGGCCTTGCATATTTAGTAATTCATGACATTTAATAACAAGGAAAATAAGTCTTTTCTATTTATTAAACATGAGAATGAAGTTGTTTTGAATATAAAGGTGAGGAAGATATATCTGTTACCTTTCTCATGAGGTCTGAAAAGCCCAAACTACTAATCGTGGTGGTTTGAATGAGAAATGTCTTCCACAGTCATGGGCTATGGAAACACTTGGTTTCCAGTTGGCACCACTATTTAGGGGAGGTTTTAGGAGGTGTGACGTGCTGGGGGAATGCCACTGGGGTAGGGACTTGAGACCTAGCTTGAGGCCAAGCAGAGCAATTCAGAGAAGCTGAGAGAAGCCAGATTGAATCAGTCAGCGTGAAGAGTTGACCAGGCAGCCAGAGATCAGAAGGAACAACAAACGGTGAGTTCCTCATCAGGAAGTCTCAGAGGCTGAAAACATTCTTAAGCCTAGATTAAATTGTACAGAGGCTAGAAGCTTCCAGGACTAGGCCCGGGTTAGCAGACAGAAGCCACAGAGACATTTCATTTGCCACATCAGGCAAATGAAAGTTACTTTACGATGGACAATTATTCTTCTGGAACTGTAAAACAATCTTTCTTCTAACACACACACACACCCCTGGCATGGTGGTACATACTTTTAATGTCATTTGGGAGGTAGAGACAGGTGCATCTCTTGAGTCTGAGGTCAGTTTAATCTACAGTGAACTTCAGGCCAGTCAGGGCTACAGCAGCAAACCAAAGCATACAGATCCATCAGAAACAACCAAGCACTGACGAACATGTTCCATGTTCATGTTTCCTCACATTTTGTGTTTTCTGGCCCATTTGATGTGAGTTTCCTATTACACTGCAGTTAGTTTCCTGTATTAATTAATTACTTAATAACATGAGATTTATCCACAATGGATAATTTCACAACAAACTATTAAAAGCTGAAAACGTTCCCTTCCCCCATTCCTCACACTCGGTGCCTGTCCTGTGTGTGCATTTTCACGTCTATTGAAGGACGTGGACAAAGCAAACACATACACGGCATCTCCCAGGCATGCATGCGCGAAACACGTTTCTTTCAGCTGTGAGTTCTTGCATGTCTTTTAAGGGAACTGCCAAGCCTGAAGGCTTTCTCACACTCCTTACATTTGTAGGGTTTCTCTCCTGTGTGCATTCTCATGTGTCCTCGAAAGCTCGTAGAATAAATGAAGGTTTTCCCACACTCCTTACATTCATAGGGTTTCTCACCGGTGTGGATTCTCCTGTGTACCTGAACATAACTTGAACATCTAAAGGCTTTGCCACACTGTTTACACTCATAAGGCTTCTCTCCAGTGTGAATCCTCTCATGTGCTCGCAGGGCGCTGAGGAAAACGAACGCTTTTCCACATTCCTTACATTTATAAGGTATATCCTCAGTGTGAGTTTTGACATGTCGTCGAAAGTTTTCAAGAGAAACGAAGGCTTTTCCGCACTGCTTACATTCGTGGGATTTCTCTCCGGTGTGTTTTCTCTCATGCGCGCGGCAGTACGTGAGACAGATGAAGGCTTTCCCACAGTCTCTGCATTTGTAAGGCTTCTCTCCAGTGTGCACCCGCTTGTGGACTCGAAAGGCTGAGTGGGCACTGAAAGCTTTGCCGCACTCCTTACACGTGTAGGGTTTCTCTCCAGTGTGGGTCCTTTTATGAATCTGAATCGAAGTGGAACACCTAAAAGCTTTGCCACATTGTTTGCAAACATACGGCTTCTCCCCGGTGTGAATTCGCTCGTGCACTCGAAGAAAACATGGCCGAAGGAACGCCTTTCCGCAGACCTTGCATTTATAAGGCTTGTTCGCGTCCCCGCTGTGCGTTACCATGTGTGTTTGAACGCTTGTGCGGGAGATGAAGGCTTTCCCGCACTCTTTACATTTATAGGGCTTCTCCCCGGTGTGGGTTCTTTCGTGGATTTGGATGGAACTGGGACAACTGAAGGCTTTTCCACACTTCTCACACACATAGGGCTTCTCCCCGGTGTGAATTCTTTCATGGATTCGAAGAGAACCGGGAGAACTAAGCACTTTACCGCAATGGTTACACCGATAGAGCTTCTCCCCAATGTGAGTCTGCTCGTGTGTTTGAAAGGGCTGGTAATAGATGAAGGCCTTTCCGCAGTGCTTGCACTTGTAGGGGCTTTCTCCAGCGTGAAGCCTTTCATGTCTCTGAAAGGATTTGAGGTAACTGAAGGTGGCCCCACATTCCTTACATTTATATTGCTTCTGTCCACACTTAAACCCATCAGCAGGTTCATGTCCATGGCGAGACCTGACATGCCTACAGAGGGATGAAGAGAGCATGAACCCTTTCCCACACATGCTACAATGATATGGTTTTCCTCCAGCAGTTATCTTGGCCACACCAGTGTTTGGAATAAGGCTGAAGCTTTCTCCGTGCTGAGTAACTTCTTTACTTTTATAGAGTCTCTGTATCACATAATTTCTGCAAAAAAAAAAAAAAAAAGAAGTCCATTATTAATAGTTGTTTATTATTTAAATGTTCACTAATACATACCAGAACTACATTTTTTATAGCCAGGGCATGGTGGTATACCACTAATGCTGGCACGTAGGAGGCTGAGGCAGGAGGATCACAATTAATGCGGGCAGTTAATGTTGTAAAGCAAGGGTCTATCTCAAAATAAAAGCAAAAGCTAGGCTGGTTAGTTCATGCCTGTAACCCCAGCATTTGAAAGCTGAGGCAGGAGGACTGCTAGGAGTTTTGGTCAGCTAGGGCTATGCAGCAGACTCAAAACATCAAATCAGAGCCTGGAGAAATGGCCAAGGTTAAGAGCACTCACTGCTTGTCTAGGTTTGTACACACGTGGTGGCTCAGATCACCTGTAATTCTAGTTCACAAAAGAATTCACACTAGAGAGAAGCCCTCTGTGTGTGAGAAGTATGGAAAAGCCTGCAGTTCTGATAGCCTCTTTTGGCCTCCGGGGACTTCTGAATGCATGCGGTGTACATAAATTCAAGCAGACAGACACATAAACATGCATAATATAATGATAATAATAACCCCAAACCAATCAAAAAGCACAATAACAGAAAGTATTACAATATATAAATTCTTGAGCCGGGCGGGGTGGCCCATGCCTGTAATCCCAGCACTCTGGGAGGCAGAGGCAGGTGGATTTCTGAGTTCGAGGCCAGCCTGGTCTACAGAGTGAGTTCCAGGACAGCTAGGGCTATATGGAGAAACCCTGTCTCGAAAAAACCAAATCCAAATATATATATACAAATATATATATATATATGTTCTTGTTCCCCCCCCCCCCCCCCCCCCCACATACAGGGTTTCTCTGAGTAGTCCTGACTGTTCTGGAAGTCTTCTGTAGTCCAGGCTGGCCTCAAACTCAAATATCTGCCTGCCTCTGTCTCAAGTGCTGGAATTAAAGGTGTGCGCCACCACAACCATCCAGCCACCAGGCTTATATGGGGTCTTCCTTCCTTCCTTCCTTCCTTCCTCCTTCCTTCCTTTTTCTATTTTTTTATTGAATATATTCTTTACATACATTTCAAATGTTATTCCCTTTTCCAGTTTCCCCCCTCCTAGAAAACCCCTATCCCACCCCTTCCCCTTCCTCCTTGAGGATGTTCCCCCACCCAACCCACTCCCACCTACCCTCCCTGGATTTCCCTACGCTGGGACATCTATTGAGCCTCCATAGGACCGAGGACCTCTCCTCTATATGGTCCTCAATGCTGTTTCCAAGTTAAAAAAAATTTTTTTTGAGAATCCTTTTATATAACCCTGGCTGACCTTTGTTTACTATATAGACTAGATCAGCTTTGAACTCACGATGCCCCCTCTTGCCTTTAATTTACTATGATCCTTCTGCCTCTGCCTCTGTCTTCACAGTGTTGGGATTACAGGTGTGCACCACTGTGGTGGTTTGAATAGGTTTGGCCCCCATAGATTTATGTGTGTCACTGTGTAGGTGGGCTCCAAGTTCTCTCAGACTCTGCCCAGTATGAAAGATAGTCTCCTCCTGGCTGCCTTTGGATCAAAATGTAGAACTCCTGGCCCTTCAGCGCCATGCCTGCCTGGACACTGCTATGCTTCCCACCATGATGATAATGGACTGAACTTCTGAAACTGTAAGCCAGCCTCAGTTAAATGTTTGCCTTTATGAGAGTTGTCTTGGTCATGGTGTCTCTTTACAGGCAACCCTAAGTAAGGCAGCCATCGTATCTAATAAAATATTTAAATGTTCAATATCTGTGTCATTTAAAATACTTTGGTAACATTTTTTTTTAAAAGAAAGCCATATACAAGTTTCTTTTGGTTGCCTTATTTAAAAATGTAATATGTAGTAAGATTCTGCTTTCTTCAGTGTGTAAACTCACCTTACTTTTTCCGCTTGGATTCTGTACTGATTTGTAACATCCTGGTCTTCCAATTCACTCCCTAAAATGTAAAACCAGAAAACCATTATACGCTCTTAGAGATTACAAAAATATTCTTAGGTTCTAGGTCTGAAACAAGTTCATAATGCCTGGTTTACATCAATGTAAACCAGTTTTTATATTCCAACTCTTAAAATAGTGATGGTGGGTGTACTGGCTGGTTTTGTGTGTCAACTTGACACAGGCTAGAGTTATCACAAAGGAGCTTCAGTTGGGGAAGTGCTTCCATGAGATCCAGCTGTGGGGCATTTTCTCAATTAGGAATCAAGGGGGGGGAGGGCCCCTTGTGGGTGGTGCCATCCCTGGGCTGGTAGTCTTTGGTTCTATAAGAGCAAGCCAGGGGAAGACAGTACGGAACATCCCTCCATGGCCTCTGCGTCAGCTCCTGCTTCCCGACCTGCTTGAGTTCCAGTCCTGACTTCCTTTAGTGATGAACAGCAGTGTGGAAGTGTAAGCTGAATAAGCCCTTTCCTCCCCAACTTGCTTCTTGGTGATGATGTCTGTGCAGGAATAGAAACCCTGACTAAGACAGTGGCCAAAAAATTGCTGTCCGCAGTCAATAGGCTTGGTGGCACATGCCTTTAATCCTAGCATTGGGGAGGCAGAGGCAGAGGCAGAGGCAGGAGGATCTCTGAAAGTTTAAGGGCAGCCTGATCTACATAACAAGTTCAAGGCTAGTGGGAATACCTAGTAGGACCTTGTCTCAAACAACAATCCCAACAGCAAAAAATCCCTTGTTACATAATTACCTATGTGAAGGAAACAGCCTTATCCTTACCCACAGAGGCCAGGTTCCTCATGGTTCCTCACGGCCTCATCCTTACCTACAGAGGCCAGGTTCCCCACGGCCTCATCCTTACCCACAGAGGCCAGGTTCCTCACGGTTTCCCACATCACATCTTTGTAGAGTTTCTTCTGTGCAGGACGCAGCAGAGCCCACTCTTCCTGAGCAAAAGTCACACACACGTCCTCAAAGGCCACTGAATCCTAAGCATTCCGCATGCGTAAAGAAGAGTCAGAAGATCAGCAGGGCTAGGGAAATCCATTTCAGTCTGTCAATGCACAGCACACTATTTTCCTGTTCCTCTGCAGTACTGGGGAATGAACCAAGTGCCATTCACACTAGGCAAACTGCACCACTCAGGTGGCCGCGTCCAAAAGTGTCACACAATTCTGTGATCCCTCAACGCTTACTATCTGGCTTGACTGTCAGTTTTACTAATTGCTCATAGTGAGCTGTATAAGTTTACCAGCTTCTAGAAAGCATGAACACGGGTTACATTTTTACTATGGTCACTGCATAAGCATTAAAAAAAATATGTAATTTAATTTGCTTTTTGAGACAAGAGTTTCAAGTAGTCCAAATTGGCATTCAACTTGCTATAGTATGAAAGATGGCCTTGAACTCCTGATCTTCCTGCCTCTGTTTTCTAAATGCTGGGATTAAAGGTGCATAATCCCCGCACCTAGCTATTTATTCATTCACTTATTTACTTATAGACAGGGTGTAACTCCACAGTTCTAGCTGACCTGGAAGATGGGATCTTCCTGCCTTGATCCCCTCAGTGCTGTGATTAGAGGCCATGATTGGCTGTGACTGCAAGTCTTACTGGCCCAAAATAGTCGTTGAACTGGAATAAATATTTTTCTTTTTGGTGAGAAAAATCCATTTTTAATTCTCATAATGCTTGATACTTCTTCCTCAGACTTAAGGGCTGAGATCACAGACATTCATCACGTGTGACTCTAGGTTGAGGATTTAATGTAGAAGGATGCACTGAAGAGCTACAAGGTTCCCCCATTCCCCTCATTAGACACAAGATGCCACAAATTCTATAGAAATCTAACCTGTAATGAGATACAGATCAATATACCGTCCTAAGGTACTCAAGGGCTGTGTGTGTGTGTGTGTGTGTGTGTGTGTGTGTGAGAGAGAGAGAGAGAAAGAGAGAGAGAAAGAAATGCTCTCTTGTATCCCAAGCGAGGTTCAAACTCACTGATGCTGAGGGTGATCTTGAAATATATTGCTTTGTTGCTTTTGAGACAGGGTCTCTCTATGGAGACCAGGCTGTCCTCAATCTGCCTACCTCTATCTCCCAAGTGCTGGGATTAAAGGCAAGTGCTTGGATACCTGACTTGGACTTTTATTCTCTTTTAGCTTATTATTTTTTATATTTTTTATTATTTTTTAGCTTCTTATTTATGTGACTGTGTGTGCACACATACATGTGTATACCGAAGGAGCCTGAACAGAGAGTTGGAACTTCTTGAGCCAGAGTTCTGGGTGACTGTAAACTGCTCACTGTAGGTGCTGGAATTAAGTAATTAAGGGCACAGTAGCACATGCTCTTAATTACTAAGCCCCTTGAGCTTAATAATAAAAAAAATTTTTTTTTGAGACAGGTCTAACTATATAGCCTTGGTTGACTTCTAACTTGTTATTGCTGACCAAGTGGGTTTCTTTCCAGAAAGGCAAGGCTGGTTTAACATATGTAAATCAAGAACTGTGAGGGCTGGAGAGATGCTCAGTGGTTGAGTCCTGGCTGCTTTTTCAGAGGATCTGGGTCCTATTTCCAGCACCTGCATGGCAGCTTACAACTGCCTGTAATTCCAGTTCCGGGGGATGTAATGCCCTCTTCCAACCTCCCTCAGCACCAAGTATATACACAGTACACAGACATATATGCAGGCAAAACACCCAAATACACAAAATGAAAACATTTAAAAAGAAATTTAAAAATAATGGTGGTACGGTCCTTTAATCCTAGCACTTGGGAGGCAGAGGCAGGTGGATCTCTGTGAGTTCAAGACCTCATCAACATAGTGAGTTCCAGGACAGCCAGGGCTTTGTAGATTAAATATTGTTTGAAGGAGAGACAGAGAAAAAAAGAGAGGGAGAAGGAGAGGGAGAGGGAGAGGGAGAGGGAGAGAGAGAGGAAGAAGGAGGAGAAGGAAAAGAAGAGGAAGGAGAAAAGTATGAAATGTAACACACCATTTAAAAAATCTTAAGGACAGAAATCATACCATTCATCTGCTGAATAAACATTTGACAAAGTTTAACATGCCTTCACTACAAAAATCCTGGAGACTTTAATATATGGAATACATTTAAATAATAATAATAATAATAATAAAACCTATAAGCAACAAATGGAAGCAAATTGAACATTTTATTTAAAATCAGGAGTGAAACAGGATATCCACTCTCCTTCCCACACACTGAAGCGTTTGAAGTCACAGCTATAGCAATTAGACATGCAAAGGGCAGAACAGGGATAAAACAGGAAAGGAAGAAGTCAAACCATGTCTGTTTGCAGGTGATGCCACCCTTTTCCTAAAAGACCCTCTAAGGTTTACTAGAAAACCCTTGGACCTAATAAACATGGTAAAGTCGCAGGATACAAAGTCAATATTAAAGAAAATAAAAACAGACTCGCATATACCAAGAATGTACCCTCAGGAAAGAAATTGAGAAAAACAGATCATTCAGATTAACTCCAAAAAAATGTCCTCATGGATATATCTAAGCAGAGAGAACGCCTCTACAATGAAGGCTTTTAAGACATCGGAGAGGGAGGTTATAGAAGGTGTGTGGGATGAAAAGCCTTCCATACTCTAGGCTGGCAGACCTAATACTGTGAAAATGGCTACACCGCCAAGACTAATTTGCAGCTGTGTGCAGTGGCCTTCAAAATTGTGATGTAAGTATGTGCTCTTAGCCATGGGATCACCTTTCCAGCCCCAGAGAATCTTTTTCTCTGGAGCCTAATACCAAGAGACCAAACAAAAACACAAACTACTCCTACAAGAGAGACCGCCCATGAGCTAAGGAACCAAAACATGAACATCCATATTTAGCACTCATTGACAATAATTGTTCCAAATTAATGACAGATGTGTAACTACAGATACAGGTAAAAAAAAAAAAAAAACCCAAACACTGAGTATGATAAACACTGAAGACGCAGTCTGTTCTGAAGGGCAAAGATAAAGTGTAAAAATGAACCAGACAAGAAGGGCGATGATTAATTACATTGGACTTTAGTTTATGAAAACTCTAAAGAGTGGGGTGATTTATTTCAAATATTTGAAAGAGGAAAAACTCCACAGCACTGGAATTCAGGAAAAAGGGGGTTGGTGAGATAGCCCAGTGGTTAGACCTTGTTCTTGAGGACCTGGGTGTGGTTCCCAGCACCTCTATGGTGGCTCGGAGCTGTCGTCCTGACCTCTGTAGCTGCCAAGCATTGGTGTGCGACACATACATGCATGCTGGCTAAATACGCATATGTGTAAAATAAGTAAATCTGAAGTGTTTGTTTTGAGAGAAATGCCAGGTGTGGGGGTTGGCATCTGTAGGCCCAGCAACCCCGCCAGCAGCCTGGGCAGGAAAGATGAGCCCTCTCCTCCAGAATGTAAACATGGAGGGCGGGAGAACCAGGCTCTGTGCCATAGCATCTGCATAAGGCAATGGGCTTGATCACCCAAACTGAAAAAATAGACAAAATGTCTTTGAGACAAATAAAGATTGAGGCACTTCCGGGGGCTACAGCTCAGTGGGAGTGGGTTTGGGAGAAGTACTTAAAAAGTTGGGCATTGAGCTGGAGAGATGGCTCAGTGGTTAAGAGCACTGACTGCTCTTCCAGGTCCTGAGTTCAAATCCCAGCAACCACATGGTGGCTCATAACCATCTGTAATGGGATCAGACGCCCTCTACTGGTGTGTCTGAAGACAGCTACAGTGTACTCATATACATAAAACAAATAAATCTTAAAAAAAAAAAGTTGGGCATTTGGGGGGGACACACGCCTCTAATCCCAGCACTTGAAAGGCAGAGGCAAGCAGATCTGAGTTCAAGGCCAGCCTGGTCTACGAGGTGAGTTTGAGAACAGCCAAGGCTATGTAGTAAGGCTCTGTGAGCCAGGTGTGGCAGCCACGCCTTTAATCCAGGCATTAAACCCTGTCTCAAAAAACAAACAACAAAACAAACAAAAAAGGGGAGGAGGGGAGAGATGGAGACACAGAGAGAGAGACAGAGACACAGAGAGACAGAGAGAGACGGAGAGGGAGAGGGAGAGGGAGTGGGAGAGGGAGAGACAGAGGGAGAGGAAGAGGGAGAGGAGAGGGAGACAAGAGGGAGGGGGAGGGGGAGAGAGAGAGATAGAGGGAGAGACAGAGGGAGAGGGAGAGGGAGAGGGAGAGGGAGAGAGAGAGAGAGAGAGAGAGAGAGAGAGAGAGAGCGAGCCCCTGGAGGCAAGAAGAAGGTATCAGAGGAAGGAGGTATCATATCCCCTGGAACTGAACCTGAGTCTTCTGTAAGAGCAGAGTGCTCTTAGCCTAGACACTTACCGTCTCTCTAGCCTTTCTTTTTTGAAGACGGGGGCCTCATGCATTGGCCTGGAGTTTATTATGTAGCCTAAGATAGAATCAAACTTGAAGTGATCTCTCTGCTTCCGCTTCCTGCCAGCCTGGAGGATCGCTTAGATCTGGAGTTGAGGTTGGTTGCGAACCACCATATGGGTGCTGGGAACTTTACAGTGAACCACCATATGGGTGCTGGGAACTTTACAGAGCCTCAGTACTCTTAACTGCTGAGCCGTCTCTCCAGCCCCAACTGAGGGATACAGTATCTAAACCCTGCGCTTGCGAATGCACCACTGAGATCACGAAGTTCTGTCCTAAACTGGAGTGGGAAGAAGCGGAGGTTTAGAAATCAGCGAAGGCTGTGGACATTTACAGATTTACTTTTAGTCCTAGAAAGACTAGATTAGAGGGCAAGGCCTCAAATCGGTGGCTGCGTCCGGCACCTTCATAAGACCGAGTGGTACCAGTGACCCTGGGGCGAGCGGAGGCCCGGGCCGCGCAAGCATAGCTCTTCCAGTGCCCAAATCCGGTCACGGACCCGCAGGGCTCGTAGCCCCGCGTCTGAAACACGCTCCTGCTGGGCTGGCCGCTGCGCTGACAAATAGAACCGGCAGCCCTCCCACTTCTCCCTCCCCTCTCCCCTTGGCAGGGCAGCCGCACTCACCATCGCAGGCCTTCAGGCCTTCGCGGATCAATGCTTTGCCTTGTCTCAAGGAAATCGCACTGGTCTGTCACTTAGTCCGAACAGATTTATATGACGTCCCGCGCATGTGCATAACATGGCCACGCCCACTCCCCCCCTTAAGGGCGTCACCTTTCCTGATTAACCAGGTAGCCCGGAGGGTATGCTGGGACTTCTGCGTTTAAGTTGTTCTAGTGGGACCCCGACGTTTTTCCTCAGCTGCTTCTGAATAAGGGAACGCAAATATGCTCGTTTTCCAGATGGTGCGACATCTAGCGTTATCCAGAGTAGTTTATAGTGTTTGCAAGAGGAAGAAGGCTCTCGAGGGATGGAGGCTGTTCCTGAAATCATGGTGTTTGCCATAGACACTTTGTTTTTCAAGGCAGGGTTTCTCTGTGTAGCCCTGGCTGTCCTGAAACTCGCTCTGCAGACCAGGCTAGCCTCTAACAGAAATCTGTCTGCCCAGTGCCTCCTGAGTGCGTGATTAAAGGCCATCGCCGCCGCCTGGCCTGCAGACACTCTTTAAAAGTAATCGTGCAGCTGGGCATGGCAGTACACCCCCCCCCCTCCCAGACAGGGTTTCTCTGTATAGCCCTGGCTGTCCTGGAACTCACTCTGTAGACCAGGCTGGCCTCGAACTCAGAAATCCACCTGCCTCAGCCTCCCAGAGTGCTGGCATTACAGGTGTGTGCCACCATTGCTCGGTGGCAGTCCACTTTGTAATCCCAGAGTTTGGGAAGCTGGAGTATGAACATAAGTCAAGCGCTTGTAATTAGACAAGGCCAGCCTGGGCTGCATGAGACCCCGTATAAAAATAAAGTGAACTTGAGGGTATAGTTCAGTGCTTAACCATTGTGAAGCCACCCATCCTCATATCCAGGTTTAAAAAAGGGATCCCCTACTCTGGTCTGACATTTGAATTGGACAACCTCAGCATGGGTGTAGGTTTCTTTCTCTGTTTCTCTGCTGTGTAACAAGGGCTGGTAATGTAGCTCAGGCTGCCCTAGAACTGAGACCCTTCTGGCTCAGCCTTCCTAGTATTGTAATTATAGGTATTTGTTGTTTTTAACAGAATTTCAGTTGTTTGGTATAACCAGTGAAGACACAGAAGCCAGGTGCTGAGTGAAAGCCTGCTAGCTCAGAGGCAGAGAAAGCCCCAGATGACCTCCTGCCTCAGATGACCTCCCGCCTCGGCTGAAGTCTCACAAGGAATCTCCTCTCTCATGCCTTCAAAACATTTCAAAGTTCTCAGAAACCTTCAAACTCCAGCCCCCTTCTGCTGCCTTCAGATCGAGGTGTTGAATAGAACTCTTGGATCCTCCGGCACCATGTCTGCCTGAACCCCATGCCACGAATACCATGCTTCCCACCATGATGACGATGGACTGAACCTCTGAAACTGTAGGCCAGCCCCAATTAAGTGTTTACCTTTATAAGAGCTACCTCGGTCATGGTGTATTCTCTTCACAGCAGTGGAACCCTACATAGGACAGAAGTTGGTGCCAGGTACTAGGGTGTTGCTGTGACAGGCCTGCTCACGTTCAGGAGCTCTATCTGAGCTGTGGTGGGATTAAAGGCATGGACCACCACCACCTTGTTCACAGGAACTCTAGAATTTAGAAAATAACTATTTACAGAGATCCACCTGTCTCTGGGGGGATTAAAGGCCTGTAACCCCAGCACTCTGGGAGGCAGAGGCAGGCAGATTTCTGAGTTCGAGGCCAGCCTGGTCTACAGAGTTCCAGGACAGCCAGGGCTATACAGAGAAACCTTGTCTCAAAAAAAAAAAAAAAAGATAAAAGGGGGGGGGATATGCTCTATGGAGGTGTGGTGAGGTGTGGGGGAAGGGGGTGCCTCAGTGGGCCCATGCCAAGGATTCCCTTCCCCCTGAGGGACGCGTTACATAACATAGTACAGAATAGAGTTTATTCAGGGCGTGGGGAGGGGAGTTAAGAGGGTAGTAGAGGCAGAGACACACACACACACACACACACACACACACAGAGACAGAGACAGAGAGAGAGGAAGAAGAAGAAGAGAAGAGAAAAGAGAAGTAGAGGAGGTCAGTCATGGGCATGTGGAGAGGGGGAGGGAATGGGGGTAGAGTGGGGAAGGGAAGCAGAGAGAGAGCAAGAGAGGCACAAGAGAGTGAGGAGGGGGCAGGAAGCCCCTTTACAGTGGGTCAGGCCCACTCATCTTTTAACAGGTTGAGCAGATTATAAGTAGTCCCCATGAAAGCAATTTTTTTTTATCCTTTTCTTGTAAAGGTATAGTAAATCAATCACTATAATAGACCATTCCTCAGGTAATAAGGAAGGCCAGGGAAGGCCAGGCTATAAAGAGTCCATTGGCTGAATCACCTTTTAAAATCTGTTAACATTCTCCATTTTCCAGACTTCTTTTTAATGACAAATATAGGAGAATTCCAAGGACTGGTTGATTTTCAGTGTTTTGGGCATTTAACTGTGCCTGCACCAGCTGTTCTAGTGCCTGCCATTTTTATGATACCAAGAGCTATTCTTCTACTCACCCAGGCTTGTCTGCCAAGCATTTTAAAGGCAGGGTGGTTGGTACTTTTGAAAGACCAGCAGCTGTTGTGTCTTGCTTATGTACAACCTGAATGGTCTGAATGACAGAACAGAGCAAACGTTCTTACACCAGCCATGGATGTGGGACTCAGGTGCCTCCCGTGGGAAGAGATGGTAGAAGCTGGTTCCCTAGAAATTTGTGCTGATGAATTTCCGGGATCCTCAACACCTACCAAATACTTGAGGTTGGTTGTGGGGTAGGGAACAGTCTTTCCAATTTTACAAACTGACAAGGAAGTATATTGTCAGGTTTACAGGACAGCAAAGAGAAAAGGTAAGAGTTTGTCCCTGGAAGCATGACTTTTTAGAGACCCACTTAGGAGTGGCTTTAGGTTAACGTTAGAGAAATTAGAGTTAACACCAGCTACCTTCTCTGAGGTGCCTAAAAGATCTTTACATTCTGTTTCTCTTGTGAGCTCTGTGGTGCTTTTTGTTAGGTTGTGAAGTGGAAACTTAAGGGTTTGGAAAGTCAGTTGTGTTGGATACTATTTTTCTGGAGCAAACATGTGCAGTGTTTTCCTGAAGTGGACACAAGTGTGAAAGGCTAAGGCAGACTTGTGAAGGAATGTTTCACTGAAACAGGGGTTCATGTTTTCTCTCTCTTTCACATTTTTCAGACAGAATCTCAAACTGTAGCCAAGATTGGCTTGGCTTGGAAAATGTGCTGGCACTGATTACAGGCAATGGGTCATGTGATTCCTATTCTTGTTGTCAGCGTGAATGTACCTGGAATTAACTAAACCAAATAACTTGGTACCCTCTGAGGGATTTTCTTTTTCTTTTTCTTTTCTTTCTTTCTCTCTTTTCTTTTATACTTTCTTCTTCTTCCCCATTCCTCCTCCTCCTTCAGTTTTTTGAGACAGGGTTTCTCTGTGTCACCCTGGCTGTCCTGGAATTCATTCTGTATACCAGGTTGGCCTTGAACTCAGAGATCCACCTGTCTGTGCCTCCTGGGTCCTGAGATTAAAGGCATGACCACCACCCGATCTTTTTTTTCTTGAATTATTTGAAGCAAGAAGACCTATCTAATCCAAAATCTCTGAGGTGAAAAGATAAACCTTTAATCCAGATCTTTTGAGATGGAAAGACCCACCTCTAATCTGGACCACATGTTCTGTTGGCAGCCTATATAAACGACATAGAAGAAGAAAGCTTGCTTTTTCTGCCTACTTCTTCAGGATTCCTGCATGTACTGAAGACCATCTGAAACATCCAGCCTTATGGACCAAACTGTTGGGGCCTAGGAGTCGCCCCCTAAACCACATAAACACTGATCTTTTTTTGTTTGTTTGTTTTTTGGATTTGGTTTTTTCGAGACAGGGTTTCTCTGTGTAGCCCTGACTGTCCTGGAGCTCACTCTGTAGACCAGGCTGTCCTCGAACTCAGAAATCCACCTGCCTCTGCCTCCCAGAGTGCTGGGCCGCTACCACCACCCGGCATAAACACTGATCTTAGTTAGACAGGGATAGTTTATTGAATGCACACTGTAAGACTGATCATCAGGGTCATAGTTCAGAATTCGGGCTGAGGCTATGACCCCAGACATTTTTCTGTGTTGGCTTATAAAGGCTCATAAAGCCTGCCTCTGCCTCCCAGAGTGCTGGGATTACAGGCATGCACCACCACGCCCTGCTGTTAGTAGCATTCTTCAGTGTTAGCTCTGGATAATTACTTCTGAGAAGCAGAGTCTGAGAACTTTTCACCTTAGGACCAAATGGAGATTGAAAACAAAATGGCTACTGTTATATTAAAAGGTGTTGTGGATAGTCCTGGGGCTGCTTGTATTTTGATGCTAATTCTGATTCCTGGGAGGGGCTTTGACCAAGGTAAGAGTCTGTACTCAAGGGAACCTCCCACCTTAATTTGTACAATAAAGGCTAGAGTGGGTGATTGGGCAGGAGAAGGGTGGGTGGAGCTGAAGGTTTGGGAGAAAAGGAGGAGGGGGAAGAAGAGAGGAGGAGAAGGAGGAAGAAGAAGAAGAAGGAAGAAGTGGAGCAGAAGGATCTCATAGATGGGGAAGAGGGTAGTGTAGTGGCAGATCTGCCCAGTCTAGGCGCACAGCTTGTATTCATATCAATTGATCTGTGTTTTCTTTGCCCTGGCTTATTTGGGTTGGAGATTTACCACAACAAAAAGGTGTCCAAATGTACTGATTTGAACTCAACAAACCTGAGATAAAAGGTCACTGCTGCAGTGTGTGGATGGAAAGCTCACTGGGTCTCTCTACAGAGAACGGCAGAGAGGCTCCCTCCCCCCAAGCCCCAGACAGACAGACAGCTATGGTCAGGGGCAGCACCCCAGTCTGGAGTTATGCTTGAGCAGCCCTGTGTAAGAATTTCAGGGAGGGACAGGTGACCCTGGAACACAACTGCTTGTGAGGTAGTTTTTGGGCCTGGGAGAGTCTTTCGGTGTTCACTTCCCACAACTGCAACCCAAACAGGGACACAGAAGATGAGGGTCTTTCTACACTTAGCCCCTCCCTGTGAATAAAAGAATCGGGAGGCAAAGGTACAAAGGGCTCTGGACCAGGTAATACATTGATACTTAAATCTGAGAAGCACAATAAATATCTTTTGGGCTTTAAGTGATGATATTTTGAATGGTTTGTCAGGGATGGATTTAAAAGAAATAGATACCTTATTATTTACCGGTATTGCAATATTTACTCTCTTGATTTACTATGTCTTTTCAAAAGACAGGGCCCTAGGAAAAAAAATTCCTTGCCTAAAAAGAGATTACAAGTAACACTAGAACTAAAGGTTCTGTATATTATTGGTCAAAAGAAGCAAAGTCTAGAGGATAATTTACTAACTTTAGCAAATCAAAATAAGGCAGATGCTGTGATATTAGAATTACAACATAAAGAGAAGCTAAGATTATGGAAGCAGGGCTTAGAACAGAAGATACAGGAAATTATAGAGCAGCAGGAACAACAGAAAGAGAAATTTAAGACTTGGCGATGCGGCCTAGAGGAAATTGAAGACTCAGGAAATTATAGATCAGAAAAAGAGACAAAGGTGAAATTGAAGGTGGGATCAGAAAAGGCTGATTCTGTAATTACATATTAGTTAGAAGTTATGGCCATTATGGGAATACCCACACAAATTAAAACAGACAATGGTCCAGCATATATCTCTAATAAGATGAAGCAGTCTTTTGAATATTATAATATAAAATATGTTATAGGCATATCATACAGTCCTACAGGACAATTAACTGTAGCCAGGCAGTGGTGGTGCATGCCTTTAATCTCAGCACTTGGGAGGCAGAGGCAGGCGGATTTTTGAGTTCGAGGCCAGCCTGGTCTACAGAGTGAGTTCCAGGACAGCCAGAGCTACAAAGAAAAACCCTGTCTCGAAAACACCAAAAAAAAAAAAAAAAAAAAAAAAAAAGAAGAAGAAGAAGAGGAAGAAAGGACAAGCAACTGTGGAGAGATCTAATTGAACTCTAAAGGAGATGCTCAATGAGAACTCCCAAGGATAGATTACATAGTGCTTTATTAACCTTAAGATTTTTAAATGCCAATGAACAAAACACCACAGGATAATAAATTTAGGTCCATTGACCTAAACCAGCTTGTTTATATTAAGGATATTCTGATCTCAGAATGGAAAATGGGAAATGAACTGGGTGGTGGTGGTACACACCTTTAAACCCAGCACTTGGGAGGCAGAGGCAGCTGGATTTCTGAGTTCAAGGCCAGCTTGGTCTACAGAGTGAGTTCCAGAACAGCCAGGGCTACACAGAGAAACCCTGTCTCAAAACAAAACAAAACAAAACAAAACAAAACAACCCAAAACCAAAACAAAACAAAAAAACAAAAACAAAAACAAACAAACAAAAAGATCTTGGTGACAGAGAAGAAAGACTAACACAATCAACAAAATAGGTGATGTATATGTGGTGGTGATGTTTATGTATCTGTATATGGAAACAGCTTTGGAACTGGCTGAGAATAAAATGTCTATACACACCCAATAACACTTATTGGGTACACATTTCTCATAACTTGTTATTACATGCCATCCTTTATGAGGACAAGTATACAAAATTATATTGCAGTTTGATTAAGAGATCAAATTAACCTGAAGAAAGGGAGTCATCTTTCTTGATCTTCTTTGACAATTTACCTTGCACGCTCCATGTGAATGTCTTTTCAGAACTATATGTTTAAGTTTTATATACGTCAGGATGAAAGAAGAGAAAGATAGCCCTGAAAAGATCCACACTCCAGGATGCTGGGATTCTGGTCCTGATCGTCTAGCTTTACCCTTGACTTTACCTCGTCAGAGCTGCTGCTTTTAAAGATCTGCTTCCAAGAACTGTTCCAGAACAGCTAGCTTTCCTACCCAGCCTTTCAGACAGTCATAGTCAAGATGCCAGCTAAGCGATGAACTTTCTCAGCACACAGTGGCTGGAAGGCAAATGATGCCAGTTAGCTCTCCTTTGACAAAGCAACGTTCCTATTTCCCTTTGGGCCCCCAGAAGGGAATTCTTTGCCCCAATTCAGCTCAAAGCAGACAAAAGAAGATCATTGTTCCAGTTCCTTATGTTGGGGTGGATGGTTCTGGTTATTTTATGAAATAGAGATAGGTTGTCATTTAAGGGAAACTTTATAAATACAGCTTTGGACAGGTAGGGAACTAGAGAGCTTAAACTCGGGGATTTCTATCTTTCCTTTCCTCTTCTTTATCCTTCCTTCTTAGGTAAAAAGGAAGGGGGCAGGAAAGAAAGGGGGATATAGTCATATCATAGAAATTATAGAAATAGACAAATAGGGATAGTTTAGCAAATTTACTCTTAAGCAAAACATTACATAGCTATATCTTACATTGGTACAGAATTTATTTGATACAAATTTAAAGTTTTCATTGGTATGAATTTCTTATTGATATAAAATTTGGATTAATATTGTTACTCTCACATAGGCGTTGTGACTATATAACACATTTAAGAATACAAGCCAGGTGATGGTGGCTCACGCCTTTAATCCCAGCACTCTGGAGGCAGAGGCAGGCAGATTTCTAAGTTCCAGGCCAGCCTGGTCTACAGAGTGAGTTCCAGGACAACCAGGGCTATACAGAGAAACCCTGTCTCGGAAAAAAAAAAAAAAAAATCCAAAAAACCAAAAAAAAAAAAAAAAAAAAAAAAAAAGAATACAAGGCTTAGACCCAGTTCTTCTATAACTGCTATTATAAACTGTTTTTAGATGATTAAGCAATTGGAGTTTGCCAGAGTACAAACTCATGGTCCTGAGCTAATTAAAAGGGTTG
Source organism: Apodemus sylvaticus (assembly GCF_947179515.1). Taxonomy (NCBI): domain Eukaryota; kingdom Metazoa; phylum Chordata; class Mammalia; order Rodentia; family Muridae; genus Apodemus; species Apodemus sylvaticus. The sequence continues at coordinate 45,727,802 of NC_067492.1, read as the reverse complement.
TAAGACTCTGAAGGGTCTTAACTTACTGGAGAGACCCCCTCAGTGAACAATGTGGAGATGGAAATCAATGCAAAAAGCAAGAGGATTTTTATCCAGTATGCTGGGGTCGCCCTGCACATGGGGAGAGAACACCATGCACCGTGGGCTGCGAGGGCCTTAGGCAGTCCTCAGGGCAATCGCCCTTAGGCACCATGTGATTGGCAGAACAGTGTTACCTTTAAACTAATTGGTTGTTAGGGAATGAAGTATGTGTCCAACTGACTCTGGGCCTTTCCTAGCAGCAGAGACCTTCCTGTGGTCTGAGCAATATAATTTAGCCTCTCCCTTCTGGGATGGGCCAGTGTTCCATGTCCTTTCCAAAGTTCCTGAGTTAACCCTTTCATTCCTCCCTTTTCTTTGTGCATGCTTCAATTCTGAAGTAATTGCTGGTATTCTGATAGATCATACTCCTGGTCTCTCTGCTTTAAGATCATTAACTGTACTGTACCTATGTGTTTCTTAACAATAGTGACCAAGTGGTTCAAAATGTAGGAGCCAAAGGTCAACAATAGTAGGAGAACAGTGAGGGGTCATAACAGGGTGGATATGCAGGTAGTTATAGACAAGGGGAGGAGTTAAAGGCCTCAGACTGGAACCAGCCCCAACTCCGTTCTCTCTCTCTTCCACTTGGCTAACTCTTTCCTCACCTTAGCCATTGACTCTTTAACAGCCCAGAATGGTTTATATAAAAGCAACACTCCTCAGTTAAGGCAGCACACAGCCCTCCTATTCTGCAGTACTACTTCTGATAATGAAGTCAGTGACAGATATAAGGTTTTTTTCTGTATTCTTTGTTTACATTCCAAATGCTTTCCCTTTTCCTGGTTGCCCCCTCCCCATATGTCCCATAAGTCCTCTTCCTTCTGCCCATTCCCCAATCACCCACCTCCCATTTCTCTGTTCTGGTACTCCCCTACAATGCTGCATCAAGCCTTTCCAGGACCAGGGCCCTCTCCTTCCTTCTTCTTGGGAATGATTTGATATGTGAATTGTTTGTCTTGTGTATTCAGAGCTTCTGGGCTAATATCCACTTATCAGTGACTTCATTCCATGTGTGTTCCTTTGTGACTGGGTTACCTCACTTAGGATGATCTTTTCCAGATCCAACCATTTGCCTAAAAATTTCATGAATTCATTGTTTTTAGAATATAAATTTTTATTCTCTCTATATCTAAATCAATGGCTGCCCTCAGACTGTCATAATTTTTCCCTTGTAAGACCAGAGTTGGAAGTCCTGGTGGCTGGACTGGCCATCTCCAACCTCAACAGAAAGGAGATAGTGAGTATTGTAATAAGTTTGGCAGGCAGGCACACAGGATGGGAGAAGGAAACAGAATCTAAAGCTACCCCCAGGCAGTCATGATCAAGTGCTTGAACTCATAATCGAGTGGTCTTGAGCTTGAACAGAGTATCCATCTTCTGTACCGTCCAGCGGGAGTCTCTGGGGGGCAGGTTGCCTGTGGATTTCACGTGGGAAGCGTGCACCCAGGCTACAATACTGTCTGCCTTGAGGGCTGTGGGAGTGGCTAGCAGTGCCAGGAAGGGTCCTTTACATCAGAGTTCCAGTGACTGTCCCTGAAGCCTCCTTACATAGGCCTAGGCACCTGTCTGGAATCAGTGAGGAATCTCTGGCATCCCTGGAGCATTTAAGGCAGACAGTTTGGACCAAATCTCATGTTGTGGGACACCTCCTGGGAGGGCCCAGTGGACAACAAAGGGGTTGGCATATCAAAGAGGATCTCAACAGGAGTCAGGCTAAAATGGCAAGGGCTGTTCTGGGCTCTGAACAGAGCCAAGGGGAGGGGCACCACCCAGCCTGAGCCGGGTCTCCAAGGTCAATTTAGTTAAGGTTTCTCAGAGGGTTCTGTTTATTTTCTCTGCCTGTCCTGAGCTCTGGGGACAGTATGCCCAGTAATGCTTCCAATTAGTCCCCAATATCTCTGCCGATCCCTGACTTACCTTAAGAGACAAAAGCAGGACCATTGTCCGATCCAATTACCTTTGGCACTCCAAACTCAGGAAAATTTCCTCTAATATCTTCTTCATCTATCATGGAAGCTGTTTCCTGCTTGGTGAGGAAAGCCCCACCCATCCAGAGAAAACATCCACAAACACTAGGAGGTATTCATAACCATATTTTCCTGCCTTAACTTCTGTAAAATCTCTCAATACACTCTAGGCTGTTCTCCCCTAGGTCTTTTACCCTGCTTACTCTCTGCTGCATAAGCATTCACTTGCTGGCACACCTTACACTGTTCTACTGTCTTTCTTGCTCAAAGCCTGAGTCTTATAAATATATACTTTAGGTCCCTTAACTGCTTAGGCAAGTTTTTTATCCCCTAAATGAAGCGACTTGTGCATTTGGCCTAGTAAGTCTTTTGCTTCCTTTCTGGGGAATATAGTTCTCCCTTCTTGTGTGCACTATTGTTCTTTCTTGGTAATAGTTGGTAGGGTAGCTAGCAATCTGAGTATTGTAAGTGAGGCCATCCCTTAGTCCAGTCCCATTTCCCAGTGGGTGTCTCTTGCAGGCCCATAACCAGGATAGGCTCCCGCATCACCACTCCTGGAGCCACTTGATTGGCCTGGTTATTGATCACTAAGTCTCTTCCCTTCTGATGTCCTGAGCAGTAAATAATGCTCACAGCTGCTGACTTCATTAGGGCATCCAAGAGGTCCAAGATGTCCTGTTCGTTTCTGTGGTGGGAAATGATTAAAATATAGTAAGGCCTCACCAGGCCTCTGCTCCAAGTCCCAGCGGGTCTCTCTTTCCTGCCCAGCCCCCACTCCTTCCAAGTATTCGGCAAAGCATGACTCTTAAACTTGAGTAGTTAACCAAATATATTTATGTATATGAAACTCCCAATTACATAATGACAATTTACAATGATAAAGTTTTATCCCAATATTTCTAACCTCTCAGCACCCCAGAAACACATCTAACACCATCTGGATCTGCACATCTCCTTCTTCACTCCCTAGCACAGCTCCCAGGCTCCCTCTCTCCCCACCCCTCCTTCTCTTAGCTCCTCCTCCTCTCTCTCCTCCAATCACTGGCCTCTCACTGTCTCAATGTGAATGGACAGGAAATATCTTGCATATCTACTAGCCTGGTCTAGGAAAGCCATTGTCCCAGTAGTTTTATATTCCTTTCCCTTGGGGTCATTGATGTACAGTATATTGGTGGAATGCCTCTTGATCAGCTCTAGAAAGGCTGTGGTCCCTGTAACCTCATATACCTTGGTTAAATTTGTGGGTTGCCATGTGGCCCCCTTGAGGCCTGCCAATGGGGTCTGGTGGTGGACCAGGTGCCCCTTACCTTTTGCCATATTAAAGTCCCAGTCAGGTCTAGTTAGGGAGAGCCCACTTTTGGAAACAGCCTGGTCAATCGATAGTACCCCTGTGTCTGAGGGGGTATTCTTTTTAGCTTCCTGCATCATAAATAAAACAGTCTCAAAGATATTAATCAGTCTTTTGGAAAATATGCCCTTAGTGAGAAAGCCACCACCAAGGTACTGTAAGACCTGATAAACGAGGGTGCCCCAGCGCCCCATGCTTTGGAAGGTGACACCCATATCACTTGCAAGAAACGGTCTTGATGCAATAAGCAAGAGGATTTTTATTCTAGAGGCTCTGGGGTCCACAGTCATACACCGTGCAGGGGTAGAGGACTGTGGGACCCTGAGTGCAGAATTGGGACAGCTTTATAAGTTTACAACAAAGCCCTCAAATCACAAACCAATCATTCCTTAGCATTGAGACACGTAGTGCAAGCCAATCGATTTGTACCACTCCAGTTTTTAGGCCAATCAGTTTAAATTATCAGAGTTCTGTGGACCAATTAGTTTCCTATTTTCTTGGAGGTCTATAGCTGTGTGTGTATACTCCTGGGTGGGGGTAATGGGGTAAGCAGTTTATAGAAGCAAGATAAGCAGATAATTAGCTCATTTCCAATTACCTTATGGGGCCAGGATCACTTACCCAAGGCCTTTTTGCCTAGCTCTTAACAAAGGGCGGGCTCTGGAATGCGACCTTTCACCTAGTTTCTAACAAAGCGGGTTCAAGGAATATGAAGTGTGTGGGGCTCCTTAGAAGGCTGGAGTTAGAGCTTCTTCGGAGCGAGATAGCATTTTAAACTTCTGACTTCTTGGGGTCATTAGAGAGTTAGGCTGTATTTTCTCTCCTTTCAGTACCAGGGGAGGTGGCTCTCAGATCTCCTTCCACTTCTCCCTGGTCCTGTCTGGGCTGAGGATCCCAGAACCAGCACTGGCAGCTGGTGGGGCCATGGGGACAAGGATAGGGGGATACAGAGAGGGTCTTGGAGCAACAGGTCTGTTGTTGAAGGGCCTTGGGGGGATCGACTTCTCAGGTCCAGATCTCTCTTCTCACGCTTCCTTTTTCCTGGAGGCCAGAACCTGTGAGGTGGGTCTTGTGAAAAGAGAGGCTTTTATCTATGAGGGGGAGATGAGTCCTCCATTAGATTCTTCTAGGTAATTATAGAGACTTTTTCTTCTATTGCTTGGATCACCTACCTATGGGTGGGTCATTCGGAGAAGCAGAGAGTAACTAACTTGATTTTCAGTTAGCCTAATGTCCAAACAACGATGTCGCCAGTCAAATCCAAGAACACAGAACGAGATACCAACAAACACAGAGAAAAACAATCAGCACACAGACAGCTCAGCCCTGCCACAGACTGGCATCCAACTTCAAGAACACAGAGAAAAGACAGTCACCAGACAGTTTGCCCCTTGATGGGCCCAGTTACAGACACCAGGTGTTCCTGCCCACGCGGCAGGAACCAGATAACAGAGTTGCTCAGCCAGCTCCAGCTGCACTGAAACAAACCAGGTGCTCCTGCCTGTACGGCAAGAGCCAGATAAACCAGATTATAGCAAGACCCAGCTCCGTTACTGTCTTGTGGGTTGTTCGGACCTTTATGCAGTCCTCAGTACGGCTGCCATTAGGCACAATGTGATTGGCAGAACAGTGTTACCTTTAAACTAATTGGTTGTTGAGGTGGTAGGTAGCCAACAGACTCTGGGCCTTCCCAGCCTGCAGGGACCTCCTTGTGGTCTGAGGAATGTAATTTAGCCTCTCCCTTCTGGGAGGGGCAAGTGTTCCATGACCTTTCCAAAGTTCCCGAGTTAACCCTTTTATTGTGTTTATGAGACATTTCAATTAGAAGTGGCCAAGAGTAGTCTAGGCTTAACAGTTCAGAAATGCTTTGGGTAGAGAGATGGTCTTCAAAGTTCTCACAAGTCCACAGAATATGATGTTTATGGACATCTCTTTATTAAAGATCATATGTCTAGAGACCTGTCTGCTCCTGACAGCACCCCTTTCTTGGATTCAAAGAAGAAATTGAGCATCAGTGGAGTTGTTCCAGTTGTAGCCAGACAGCCACTAGGCAAGAATTGCTTCATTTCATCTACAGACAAAATACTGTCCAGAAAAAAGGACACACTATGTGGAATAATCCACTGATAATCTCTGCCAAGACAGGGTAATCAGCCCTTCAAAATTCTGCATTACAAGGGTCTGTCAGATGATCCTGGGCCAGAAGACTGAAGACTGATGCTCCAACTTTTGGAAGTATAAGGGTCTACATTGGCTAAGTTTTGGAAGCTATATTTTATGCTTCTCATATTTTCAGGTAATAGTAGTTGTTCTTGGATTTCTGACAGGATTGTAGACTGGTAGTCTCATAGCCAGCAAGCTGATTAGCATTGAGAAAGATGATATAGATTTGAAAAGATGGATTTCAGATGGCATACTATCTAAAGCCAGGACATAAGTCAAGGTAGAATCATAAGTCTTTTAATTTAGGATAGATGACAATGTTCTATCTTAATGACAGAAGTGATGGACTGGGTGGTAGGTCTATCTTATACTTTATAGATTACAAGATAGTAAAAGTTGTGCTCTATTTATATTTGAGAGAAAGGTTTTGGTTTTTTATTAGAATGGAAAGGGAGAAATATTGCAGACAGCCCTGGGGCTGCTTGTATTTTGATGCTAATTCTGATCTCCTGGGAGGGTCTTTGAACAAGGATTGAGTCAGTACTCAGGTGACTTCCTGTGAACCTTAGCCCTACCTTAATTTGTAAAATAAAGGTTAGAGCCTAGTGTTTGGGAAGGAGAAGGGAAGGTGGAACTGAAAGTTTGGGAGAGAAGGAGGAGGGAGAAAAAGAGAAGATGATGGAGGAGGAGGAGGAGGAGGAGGAGGAGGAGGAGGAGGAGGAGGAGGAAGAAAAGTGGAGCAGAAGCACTGGGCTAGAGAAACCACAAGTTATAAAGGATCTCATAGATGGGGAAGAGGGTAGTGTAGTGGTACATCTGCCCAGTTTAGGTGTGCAGCTTGTATTCATATCAATTGAGTTGTGTTTTCTTTGCTTGGGATTATTTGGGTTAGAGATTTACTGCAACAAAAAAGGATCAGGTCTCAGCAGTATCATAGACTTAAGGGACTTTGTGGGTTATTAAAACAAAAATAGAAAACTGTGGGTGTAAATTTACTTAGTGGTACTTACTAAGCATGTTGGCAATGTTGGGTTCCACTTAGAACATGAACATACACACACACACACACACACACACACACACACACAAACACTACCCAAACTTTTTCTGTTATGGTTTCCCCCTTCAATTTTCCATGTTTGAGGGTTTTGGGGGAGAGTTATTGCAGGATTGAGGGTGGACATAGTTCAAATATGAGGTTGGGATCTAAGAAGTAAACATGGAGAAGCTGTACCCTGGATGGGGGGCAGGGCAGAGGGCATTAGGAAAATGAGGTGGCTGATAAGGTCCTGAGTGAGTGGGTAGTGAGGATGTATAGGGGGATGGGATGCAAGATTGTCTCCTGGACAAGCAGTGCCACCATAGCTAGGGTCTGGAGACAGGATGGTCAGTCTCTGATGGCCATGGCTAGAAATATACAATGGGGCTATATGTGTGCCCTATTCCCACTTGGCAGAGTATTACAAGGACTTGTAGTTTCGATGCAGAAATGGATAGAAGGGTTTGTGTATGTCTGGAAGTGCTAGCACAGGGGAGGGAGGAAGGGAGGAAGGGAGGAAGGGAAGGGGAGCTCAGTAGCTATCAATTGCAGAGAGCTTCTTGGTTAGGGGTGGAGCTTTGTTTCCACTCGCTCTTCTCTGAGTTGGGGTTTCCTCTGGTTTGAACCTGTGCAGATCTTGCGCATGCTGTCACAGTCTCTGTGAGTTCAGCTGTGCATCTCTGTTGTGTCTGGAATAGTGTCCTTTAGTCAGCCATCACTTATAACTCTTAAAATCTTCCTGACTCCTCTCCACATGACCAGAGCCTTGATAGAAGGCGTTTGATGAAGATACCTCACTCAGGGCTCTGTGCTCCAAGTCTCTCTACACGTTGTCCATTTGTGGTCTCTTTGTTAATTACCATCTACATCAAGAAGGATCTTCTCTCGGGAGGCAGAGGCAGGTGGATTTCTGAGTTCAAGGCCAGCCTGGTCTACAGAGTGAGTTCCAAGGCTGATCTGGAAACCAAGTGTCAACTAAAAAAGTAAATCAAATTAAATGAAAAAATGGGACACATTAACTCACATCTTTGTAGGATGATTTTAATAATTGGAGGTAATTATTAATGTTCTAACTGTGTCTGCTAGATCTGTCACATATCACTTCTATTATGACTGTAAAAGGTGTGTGTGTGTGTGTGTGTGTGTGGTGTCTATGTAAGACCCCAAAAACCAAGGGTGCCCCAGCACCCCACGTCCTGGAAGGCGACACCCAAATCACTCTCGAGAAACAGCCTCGATGCAATAACATGAGGGTTTCTTTATTCCAGAATTCTGCGTTCCACAGCCGTACACTGTGCAGGGCTAGAGGACCGAGGACCACGAGTGCCGAATTGTGACAGCTTTTATAAGTTTACAACAAAGCCCTCGAATCACAAACCAAATATTTCTTAGCATGGAGAGCCCGTGAAATGGGAGCCAATCATGACAGCTTTTATAAGTTTACGACAAAGCCCGTGAATCACAAACCAATCATTTCTTAGCATGGAAAGCCCACGAAATTCGAGCCAATTGATTTGTACCACTCCATAGTTTTTAGGCCAATCAGTTTAAATTATTGGAGCCTGCTCTCAGTGGACCAATTAGTTTCCTATTTTCTTGAATGTCTATAGCTGCGTGAACTCCTACATAGGGGTAATGGAGTAAGCAGTTTACAGAAGCAAGATAAGCTTAGCCCATTTCCAGTTACTTTGTGGGGCCAGAATCACCTATTCAAGGCCTTTCTGCTAGGTCTAAACAAAGGGCGGGCTCTGGAATGTGACCTTTTACCTAGTTTCTAACAAAGCAAGATAGCATTTTAAACTTCTGACTTCTTGGGGTCATTAGAGTTAGGCTGTATTATTTTCTATCCTTTCATCTATGCATGTCACAGTGTGTGTAGGCTGAAGGTAATTTTGTGGGGGCTTATTTCTCTTTTATCTTTATTTGGGTTCAGGTGGTTGAACTCAAGTTGTCAGACAGAAAACACCTTTACCAGCTGATATACTCCTGATATGATAATGCTTATACTCCTTACTATAGGTGAAGGAGCTGAAGAAGATAAGGGCTGAGAAAGGTTGAGATGCTTTCCCTGTGGCTGGACAGAAACTCATCTCTGCTGGCAAGATCTTGAGTGACAATGTTCCCATCAAGGAATACCACATAGATGACAACTGTGTGGCTGTCGTGTTGACCAAGGTGGGAGGAATAGCTGGGATGCTGCCAAAGAACTTGTGTGCCCAGGAAGATTAGGCATAGGCGGGGTTTTGCCAGCCCAGCGGGCTGTTACCCTTTGACCTACTCCACTCCCCTCTGGCACTGTCATCCACCTGTGCAGTGTTGTGCTTACTGGTTACTCCTCCCTGTGATGCCCCACATGTAGCTTTTATGTCGCAGGTGTCCCAAGGCCACATTAAAAGTTTATAAGTGGAATGGAGAGATGGCTCAGCGGTTAAGAGCACTGACTGCTCTTCCAGAGGTCCTGAGTTCAAATCCCAGCAACCACATGGTGGCTCACAACCATCTGTAATGGGATCTGATGCCCTCTTCTGGTGTGTCTGAAGACAGCAACAGTGTACTTGTATACATAAAATAAATAAATCTTAAAAAAATGTTTATAAGTGACAGAAATTGTCAGAACAGATAAAACAGATTACAGCAACCATATTAAGGACAATGACATAATGTCACTGCTGAGGTAGGACAAATTTGAAAACACCCACAGTGCACACCATATGTATGCAAATCCTTCCATTCCTTTGAGTATGAGAGAGCATTTTATAATTTCTGACACAGACTGGTGAAGCTACAGACTGGCCCTAATGTAAAGGTGAGTAAAGTCTTGGCTAAACTGGACTTAATCTGTCTTATTTGGAATTAAAAGTGAGCTGTGACCATCTTACACCAGAAAAAAAAAGCAACAAGTGGCCAATATTTATTTCATATACGAGGCTTAAGGTTCTATGCTTGTGATCAGAGAGGAATTCAATTTTAGATCCCTGAGCTTGTTGGGAATGGTGACACATGCCTTTAGTCCCAGCACTCTGGAGGCAGAGACAGGTGGATCTCTGTGAGTTTGAGGCTAGCCTGGTCTACAGAGAGTTCCAGACATCCAGGCCTGTTATACAGAGAAATCCCGTCTCAAAACACCCTGCAAAAAATCCCCTGAGCTTTTGATCCATTTCTCTCTAGAGCCCGCAGCCCAGTTTTCTCGTATGTATACTCGCATGGTTTGGAGATGGTGGCGGCTGATGCTTTACAGTTCTGGAGATACAGAGCACAAATGACAAAAACCGATTATCCCTTTACGATGGAAACGTAAGGACAAGCTACTGTAGAGATGACTCAGTGGTTGAAAGCACTGGCTGCTCTTCTAGATGACGTGGGTTTAATTCTCAGCACCCACATGGCAGCTCACAGTCGTCTGTGACTCTACTCCCAGGGGATCCAACGTCCTCTTGTTATGGGTTTGGAGTTCAGAGTCAGAGTCAAGTTGTGATTTTAGTAGCCTCAGTAACAGTGTCAGGCACTGGGACCTCCCCCTGAGCTGGGTCCCAGTATGGGCCTGTCGCTGGGCCTTCTTTTCCTCAGGTTTCTCTTCATTTCCATCCTTGTAACTCTTTCAGACAGGAACAATTATGGGTTAGAGTTATGACTGTGGGATGGTCCCCCTCCCTCTCATTTGATGTCCTGTTTTCCTGGTGGAGGTGGGCTCTATAAGTTAGAGACTATCCAGGACTGAACTGGAGAAAGTTCGTTAGGGAAGGCCCCAGCTATTGTTAGTATAAGGATTATAAAGGCAGACCCCACAATGTTATAATAATTTTGGGGAGCCATTTTGACTCATATCCTATCTGGATGTGGGCAAGGCTTGGTTTTGTAACAGATGGCCAGCATGTCCCTTAGCCTTCCAAGCAAGCAAGCATTTCATACACAAGTAGAAGTCAGCAGGTAGCCTGCTTTATCATGAGACCCATGACTTTGTAGGAGTATCTGGAGCAGCAACAATCAGCAGTTTTTAAGACTAGCCCAACTGCAAAGGGAAATTGTCCTTCTTGGGCAAGTTAGCTGACAGGGTATATTCAAGGTAGGAGCTACTTCCTCATGGTTTATACTAGCTAAAAACGAATTTGTTTTTATGAGCCTGGCACTGTAAATTATTCTCTAAACATAATGTTCATCATCACACTTCTGGCCCTAGAGGGCACCAGGCATCAGGCACATGCTGCACAGACAGACATGCTGACAAAAATTCATGCACATGAAAATTCTTTTAAAAAGAAATTTAAGGACCCCCTCCCTCCACACCTCCAAAATAAAAACTCAGAAGAATGAATCATGGTGGATCACACCTTTATTCCCAGCATGGGGGAGGCAGAAGCATGCTGATCTCTGTGAGTTTGAGGCCTGCCTGGTCTACATATTGAATTCTAGGTCAGCCAGGGCTATGTAGTGAGACCCTGTCTTAAACAAAATAAAGGAAAACAAACAAGTTGGTAGAGCAAACATGTACCTTAGTTTTGTGTTTGCTGACATCATTTTCAGGATGGCTGAGAAGAGGATTAGAATAATAGTGATCTCTGGATCCTTCTGCTTCAACTTCTGAGTTATAGAAATGCCCCACCCCTCCCCTACCTGGTGTATGTTGCCATGGGGATCAGACCCAAGTCTTTGTATGCTAGGTGAATCTCTGTGTATTAAGCAAATCCTGCAGCTCTATTACAGCTCTAAATTCTTTACTATACAGAATGACTTCAAATATGAAGGAAGCATCTAATTATGCTTTATGAAGCACAATTATTTTAACTTATGGTCACTGTTCATGACATACCTAAGCTCCAGAATTTTAATTCGTTTGCATATAACTTGAACTTAAGTTTTGAAAATCTAGCTCTTGAAGTTTCACTCCCAGATGCTCTAACATGCCCAGGATCATAAGATCAGAAGTGAGGAGGACACAACATCTGTCCCAACACCAGGAGTTACTGGGACTAGCAGGACCCAGGCACATAGGAACTCTGCCTGAACAGTGGCATGGGTTCCTTCCAGTCTGGGCCAGTGCCCTGGGCAGACCTTGGGCACAAACTACGCAGCCAGTACCACATCACTCCGAGGAAGCTCCACTCTCAGGTGCTCTAATACACCCAGGATCCCAGGATCCCAGGAGATTGGCCACACCAGGATATCAGGGTCCCAGAAGCAGCTTGACTCCTAGGAACTTGGACACACCCAGGATCTCTGGATCCCAGAATCACAGGATCACATAGACAGCTTGACTCTGAGGAGTTCTGACACAACCAGGATCACAGGAAGGACAGGCTCCAGTCAGATATATTGCAGGTAGGTAGCACTAGAGATAATCAGATGGCTGGAGGCATGTGTAAAAACATAAGGAACAGAAACCAAGGTTACTTGGCATTATCAGAACCCAATTCTCCCACCATAACAAGTCCTGGATACACCATCACACCAGAAAAGCAAGATTTGGATCTAAAATCACTTCTTATGATGATGATAGAGGACCTTAAGAAGGTCATAAATAACTCCTTTAAAGAAATACAGGAGAACACAGGTAAACAGGTAGAAGCCCTTAAAGAGGAAACACAAAAATCCCTTAAAGAATTACAGGAAAACACAATCAAATAGGCAAAGGAAATGAACAAAACCATCCAGGATCTAAAAATAGAAATAGAAACAATAAGGAAGTCACAAAGGGAGACAAACCTGGAGTTAGAAAACCTAGGAAAGAGATCAGGAGTCATAGATGCAAGCATTACCAACAAAATCCAAGAGACAGAAGAGAGAATCTCAGGTGCTGAAGATACCATAGAAAACATTGACACAACAGTCAAAGAAAACGCAAAAAGCTCCTAACCCAAAACATCCAGGAAATCCAGTACACAATGAAAAGACCAATCCTAAGGATAATAAGTATAAAAGAGAGTGAAGATTTCCAACTTAAATGGTCAGTAGATATCTTCAACAAAATTATAGAAGAAAACTTCCCTAACCTAAAGAAAGAGATGCCCATGAACATACAAGAAGCCTACAGAACTCCAAATAGACTGGACCAGAAAAGAAATTCCTCCTGTCACATCATATAATAATCCAAACACCAAACACACTAAACAAAGAATATTAAAACCAGTAAGGGAAAAAGGTCATATAAAGGTAGGCCTATCAGAATGACATCAAACTTCTCACCAGAGACTATGAAAACTAGAAGATCCTGGGCAGATGTCGTGCAGACCCTAAGAGAACATAAATGCCATCTCAGGCTACTATACCCAGAAAAACTCTCAATTACCATAGAAGGAAAAACAAGATATTCTATGACAAATCCAAGTTTATACAATATCTTTCCACAAATCCAGCCCTACAAAGGATAATAGATGGAAAACACCAATTCAAGGAGTGGAACTATACCCTAGAAAAAGCAAAAAAGTAATCTTTCAACAAACCCGAAAGAAGATAGTCACACAAACATAACTCCATCTCTAACAACAAAAATAATGGGAAGTAACAATCACTTTTCCTTAATATATCTTAACATGAAAATTAATATTACCAACTGCTGTGGATGGTCCCAGCCGGGAAGATTTAGATCTGAGGGGGAACTTTTGGATTTCAGGAAAAGGCACAGGTTCGGCGAGATGACAGACAGACACACCCACACACAGAGGCGGTTAGAATCTGAATGTATTTTTCTGTTTTGAGGCATGAGCCTTTAAGCATGAGGGATTGACATATCAAAAGATATATTCAGTAAAGCAGGCAAAGGAACAATTAGCATAACCATTTGGCACAAGGAAGTATATAATCAACCAGGTAAAACATTTTCCTGTGTAACAAATTGAGAAGCACGAACACAGACAACATCAATCTTCTTGATATAAACTTTTAAAGAGGCTTTAAAGGTCAAACTCCCTGAATCTAAATGAGTCTCCATGAGTAATAAGTATGAACTGCATCCTGAATCACACTTGGATAAGTTAAGAATGTTTTGGCCAAAGTGTGGGGAGCGGGCACGGCGGCCAGTCTAAAATGGTGCCTGGGCTGGTTGCCAAGTCACATGACTCAGCAATGCTCCCCCACATTCCCCTTTAAGAGTCACATACGCACTGGAGAAGTGTGCATATGCCCTTTGACATCATATCATACCACTTCCGGGCCACCGTCTCAATCCTATCACGAGCCTCCATGTGGTGGTCGCTGATTGGTGCAGGCTGGGATATATAACTGGGGCAACCGGCTAGGATCGGGGGCTTCCTGAAGTAACGTTCCTGAATGAACTGCGTCTCCCTTATTCGGCTGAACGGATTTGGTAGTGACACCAAAGACCCCCTAGGTGGAGTCTGCAGCTCTAAGCTTTGCACCAACTCAAATGTAAATTCTTTCTAATTTGCCCAACACCCACCTGTTCAGCAAGGACATTGTATAAGTTTCCTCATCTCTGGCCTTCATGGAGAACTGCTCCCGCCTGTAAACGAGATAGCCTTGGCTCCTAACAGGGGTCAGTCAGAGAGGTTTTTCTTCTACCCGTGGGCTCTCCTTTTGGGCCAGTTAGTTGAGGCCTGCCAGGCAGGAAGTGTATCTGGGCCCCCATCTTGGAGAGTATGAATCACTTCAACAGAGGGTAGGGACAATTTGGGATGACCATAAATTAATGGGATACTCAGCCCATTCCTAGGTCCACTGTGCTTCGGGTAATCCATGAATACATTTTGCTGCCAGTGGCTCCTTGGACCCAAGACTTTTTTCTTGGAAACAGGGCTATCAGCTTAGAGGACTGAGTGTTGAGCCTATGTCCACCAAGAATTGAGTGGGTTTCCCTTCCACTCTCGGAGTTACCGTGGGTTTGGGGAGGGGGTTTGAACCTCGTCTCCTCTAACCACTGTCTTCACACAGGGCTAACACCTTCGCCATTTTGGGGTGCTTTTCCCAAGGCCTGGGATTTCTTGCCCCTGGCTTCCATTGGTTGGGGCGCTCTCGGGCCCAGTGGCTCCTCTCCTTGCAATATGTACACTGGTCCTTTTCAAGGGGTTTTCGGTCTCTCTTTGGTTGGGGGGGGGGGCGTCTCTCTTCTCTGCTTTCCCTAACTACTGTAGCCAAGATTCTCTGTAAATTCCTTTTCTTTTTGCTTTTCTTTTTCTTTTTTATCTCCCTTTCATCCTCTTTCTTTCTCTTTCTCTGCTCCTTCTCCTCTGTCTCCCTGTAATGGTAGACTTTCTCAGCAACCTACACTAAATTCCTCAAAGACTTATCCTGTAGTACCTCTACCCTCTGAAGCTTTTCCCTAATAGCTCTACTAGCTTAGTCTATAAAATCCATAGTGACAGCAGCTTTATGCTCCTTGCTGCTAGAACCATAGAGTGTATAATGATGGACTGCCTCCATGAGTCACTCTAGAAAGGCAGCAGGCGACTCATCTGGTCACTGCTTAACTTCACATACCTTGGTCAAATTGGTGGGTTGTTGTGTGACACTCTTGAGACTGCCAATGGAGCCTAGCAGTAAGACCTCCCGGTGCCCCTTACCTTCTGCCATATTAAAGTCCCAGTCAGGGCTAGTCAGGGGAAACCTGCTGTTGATGACAGCCTGGTCAATTGATGGTGCTTCCACATTTGAGGGGGATATTCTTTCTGGCCTCCTGCTCTTCATTCATGAAGAGCACTCTCATGAGTTGTTGGATATCATTCCAGGTGGGCTGATGAGTAAACAAAACAGTCTCAAAGAGATTAATCAGCCACTTGGGGTTATCTGAAAGGTGTGTGTGTGTGTGTATGTGTGTGTGTGTTGGGCTTTCTAGTTGTACAAGTTGGCCAAAGAGAAGGGCATATTGTATAGCCTGATTCCCTTATCATCTAGAGGCCGATATGCCCTCAGCCCAAGAGACATCTTGGTATCAGGGATGGTGGCATTCAGACTTCGGGTCTCCATGGCAGGACTGGAAAGTGGGGGTCTCCTCCTGCTCCTCCCTCTGGTAAAGGGGGGTACAATGGCTTGGGTCCCATATGGGCCAAGGATCGCAGGCCTGGTGCTGGTGCTGGTGGGGCCATGGGATCAAGGGTAGAAAGATATGGAGGAGGAGGATCTTGGAAGAACTGGTCAGATGTTGAAGGGTCTTGGAGGATCGACTTCTCTTAGGTGTGGATCCCTCCTCCCATGTTTCTTTTTTCCTGATGGCCAGAACCTGTGAGATGGGTCTTGGAAAATGAAAGGCTTTTATTCATGGGGTAGGGGGGTGATGGTCCTCTACTAGATCCTTCCAGGTAACTATGTAGAGCACTTGGTCTAGGTGACCAAGGGACCCTGGCCTAAAGACTCTTTCCTCTACTACTTTGATCACCTGCAAGTTGAAGATTTCTATGTGTGGCCACCCTACTCCAAAGGTGGGCCATTTGGAGGATCAGAGAGTGACTAACTTGCCCTTCTTTACTACTACTGACAAGTTTCCTTTTCGTTGCCTAGCTTTCCTCCAGTAGTTAACTAGGATGTTTAGCAGTGTAGGTTCAGTCTCTCCAAAGTCCATAAATAGCGTTAGTCCAAGTTCAAGAACACAGCCACAAATCATGTCAATCCAAGCCCAAGAACACAGAGAAAGACAATCAACACACCAGCAGTTTGCCCCTGCCACGGGCACAGAAACCAGGTTAGACAGACAGTTTGCCCCTGCTATGTTTTCGCAGATGGGAACCAGTGGAGTCTGGGGAAATTGCTGTGGTTCCAGTCTCCTGTGTACCAGGTACTGCAGATATACCACTGAGAGTTAGGAACAGGTGTCTCCAGTCCATGCTTTCCCCTGAGGCCATTCACATGCTAGGCAGGAAGGGGAGGACAAAACTCAGGGCAGGGGCAGAATCCAGTTTGATCCTGAGTAAGTGCCAAGGGTATGGAGGGACTGGATGAGAGAAGGTCTTCTCCCCGTGATTTGGCGATCCTTGATAAAGAGACAGATCTTGCTTGTTCAAAATGCTCAATTAGATAGTGGATGTGAATGCCTATGCCTTACTCAGGGTGAACCAGGGATTAAATACTGTTGGCTTGAAGGAATGCCCGTGAATGGAGGCTCATTGGCTAAACTCTCGGAGCCTATCCAGATACCGAATTAGCATGGAGAACTCCAGGATTTTATGCCATGATTGCTGTGGTCCTCTCAGTGGGGTGTTGTGGTTACTGTTCCAGAGCAGGTCGAGTGAGGCAGGGAGTGGCCCTACTCCTACTGTTCTCAATTCTGAGATTCACAGGGTTTGGGCTCACTCAACCTTACCAGTACTTCTTTCTGGTTGCATGGTCCAATTGCCCCACACTGCTGGGAGCCATCCCTGGCAAAGGTGATTCTTTCTTCTCGGTTCTTCTTGAGGCAGTGGAGTGGGGAAGAGCTTTGGTGGGGGTAAGACTCTGTCCTACAAAATTCTGGGGTGAGACTTTGTCTTACAGAAAATTTAGGGTTGCTGTATATTAAAAGGTTTACTTTTCTAAATCTAGGTTACTATGATACTGTAGCTGCCCTGTCTTCTATAATCCTCTGAGGCCAGAAACTGCAGCTTTTGGCATTTAGCACCTCTTCCTCAAACTGCTAAAGATTTGGTAAACTGCCTTTGTACTGTCTCTGCAGGAACTGCTGGGCTTTGACTTTCAACCTGCTAGTCAGAAGTCGCAGGGAGAAAAAATGGGACACTTAGAGAAGTGGTTAATGAGTTTATTACTAAGTTGTAAAAAGGTTCCTATGAAAGCTATCTAAGAGGAAAAAGCAGAAAGATCCTAAGTGGAGAAAGGAAAAAAATTCTTCTAAGAGGGGAAAGGCAAAAATTCTACTCTAATTGGGGAAGGGGTAAAATTTCTACTCTAATCCCACCTCATCCTTTGTCCTCAGTACTTATACATATTTGAGAATACAGGATCACATATTATAAGGTTCATCACAAGTTCACACAAAATACCAAGTCATAAATTGAAATAGAAGTTTACAACAGAGAATGTTTACATGCACATCCATTAGGAGTAATTATTTAGCTAAACATCTATCACTTGACTTCTCTACAGGTTTGTAGAAAGTTTAACTAAATTATAACTAATTATAGCTAAATTATAAGTGAAGTTTTGTATAGATAAACCCAGTCAATATTTTATCTTCTGCCCTAGCACCTATAATAAGTCATTAGTTCCCTTTTTATGATCTCTGGTTAATTGTTTTACAACCTCTTGAAATGTGTTCTGAGTAGGAGAAAGTCTGGTTGCCATCTAAGAGCAATTAAGTTGTGACACATTGGAGACTGGCAGAGTTCTCATTGCAGGTTTGAATATCAGAAAAGGACCTAGTAGCAGTCCCATTATAAAACAGCTTAATAATCACAAATATAATTTTAGGAATTCTTATAGGATCATCATTAAAACTTAAGTAAGCTATTTGTCTACATAGCATCACTATAAGATTTATCTTCATGGATCTGCAGAGATCTGCTCCAAAGGGGTGTGCTATTACTTATTGATTATTATATATGTATAATAATAACAGGAAAAGCATATTAATAGCAGTAATCTTTCCTAAAATTAATCCCCCACAGCCTTGCTGAATGGGGGATCACCTGTCGCAGATTATATAATAATCTGAAGCAGGCATTTCAGGATGATCACCTGCTAGTATATTAGCTTGCCCCATTATGACTCCTGACACCACACCTGGGAGCATTACAAGGCATAGCAGCAGACCTACCTCAACAGCTTTTTGTTTCCCAACATCTTGTCAGATCATACCCTCTCTCCTACATTCCAGTCTTCAGAAATCTCTGGACTCTTTGCTTCTCCTGGCTACTCTCTAACTCTTCTGGCACATTCTGCTGAGTTGTCTGTTCTTTGTGCCATTAGCATAGCCCTCTCTACCTGGGACAAAAAAAACCCCACAAGGATATAGAGCTATTTAGAAAAGGCTTTATTGGATCTTGATGTTGCAAAACACGCATGTTTGCTAAGTTGATTTGGAGAGACTAGAGTGGCGTGTAGATACCAGCACATCTCTGTCAATGGATGAGATGAGTAGGGGGCTGATACCCTTCCCAGACTCTGGACAGATTCTGATACATTTTGGTTTCATGTATAAGCAGGTACATCTTCAGGTACTGTTTGTGACTTTTCCTGGGAAGACACAAAACAAGCATCTATTCACCCTAGGTACAGCATCAACAATAGACCAAAGTCCAAATTGGGGAGTAAATAAAATGCTGGGATAAACTACAGAAGGCTGAGTAGTGAGTGACTTACATGAGCATGGACAACTTAAAGGCAAATGTGCCCCTGGAAGCCCACACCAGCATAGGGACAACTTACATAAGCTATAGCTCCAGATTTCTCTGAGTAACCTGCAGTCAGCTCATCAGATCATAGTTCCTCCAGACATCTAATCAGCTTCCTTGCATTAGTGTTTGGTACTGCTTATATCACTTTGGGGAGAAAGGGACCTTGTGACTCTTGTAAGACAGGGATTTCCTGGCACTTGGTGAGTCTATTTCTTGAGTACTAATGATCATCCTTCCAGGATGGAAATGCTTCAGTACAGAGAATAGTGATACAAAATACCCCAAGCTTCCTATAGCCCTTATATTCTTTCAAGTCACCTCTTCCAGAACATTCCCTGAGGTTTAGATGGGTGACCCAGATGTCTGATCATTTCCTCCATTTCTGATTGATCATTGGGTCAGAATGTCACAATAGTCACTTAGTGTTAGCAGTCAGGTGGTTATGAGGTTTTGTGGTACTCCACTGTAATGAGGTTTCCTTCCATGATGGAGGGTAATGGGCAGCAGCAGTGACCGTTGGCATTAGCACAAATATGCAGGAGGGAGTTTGATGAGGTCATATCTGCTCAGCACACAGTAGCAGCTGATTGCACACTGACCTAGGACTCCTCACCCACAGGCTAATAATTTCCATTCCTCATTTGACAATTACATCTGGAAGCAAGCATTCAACATGGATTCCTTCCTGAGGAGTAGGTCTCTAATGCACTCAGAAGGTTGTTGGTTATATACACAGTACTCATGTGACCTAGGCACTAGCAGACAACTTGCTGGGCACTTTATCCTGTTTATAACTAAACAGCCAGCATCGAGACTCTGGGCACATCTAGCTCCACTACAGCTTTCCTTCTTCATGTCTTACAAGCAAAGCATGTGTCATTGTCAGGAATTGGCTTATACAGGCTAAAGCAATAGCAACGGCCTTTAGTGATTTGGGGTGGGGTGGGGCTCTGGGATCTTTCCTGACCATAGTTCAGGTCCTAGACATTTCATACAGCCACACTTTCAACTCTTAAAAGGTGTAACTTTGGGGCTGGGGAGATGGCTCAGGGGTTAAGAGCACTGACTGCTCTTCTGAAGGTCCTGAGTTCAAATCCTAGCAACCCACATGGTGGCTCACAACCATCTGTAATGAGATCTGATGCCCTCTTCTGGTGTGTCTGAAGACAGCTACAGTGTACTTACATATAATAAATAAATAAATCTTTAAAAAAAAAAAGGTGTAACTTTTATTTCATACAGCCACACTTTCAACTCTTAAAAGGTGTAACTTTTAGTTTAATTACCTTAATTTTTATCTTAATTTCTCTTCTGGGTCCTTCTAAAAGTCTGCTAAGGGACTGGAAAGATGACTCAGCAGTTAAGAGTAGTAATTGCTCTTCCAAAGGTCCTGAATTCAAATCCCAGCAACCACATGGTGGTTCACAACTATCTGTAATGAGATATGATGCCCTTTTCTGGGGTGTCTGAAGATGGTTACAGTGTACTTACATATAATAAATAAACACATCTTTAAAAAAAAGTCTGCCTAGACATTCAAGAGTGAGTACATCATAGAGATCTTTTCACACAGGATCCCTGATAGCTCACATCATCCATTCTGAAAAATGCAGTTGATCTTGAGCAGTCAAGGGGATACTTAAAAAGGCTTGCAAAGTCCTACAGCAATGAAAAGACTTCGTCAATTTTATCAGTTGTCTCATCATAAGAACCATGATGGGTGCAGCAGCATTAGATGTGAGGAACTACATCATTTAACTCATTAAGCCCCAATGGTTCTCCAGGAGCTAATTAGCTGTATGGGTTATTCAAGGACTCGAAGCTAGGAGAATAACCTCTACATTTTCAAAGTACTTGATATTTGTAAGTTCATCAAGCCATCTAAGTTTTCTTGTAAGTCTACCCAACTTGGAATAGACAACTCTTCAGGTTCCCATTTCCCCAGCCATACATCACTCCCTTAACAAGGAAAACAGTGCTATACATCGTGTGTCCCCACAGTACAGCAACCCTCAGAACAGTCCCTTGCTACATATTTCAATACCTTAATTTCCATTCTGCATGTGACAATTATATCTGGAAGCAAACATTCAACATACATGAATAGATTCTCCCACAAATTACCTATGTGTAAAAACACCGTCTTTTGTTGTTGTTTTGGTTTTTGGATTTGGTTTTTTTGAGACAGGGTTTCTCTGTATAACTCTGGCTGTCCTGGAGCTCACTCTGTAGACCAGGCTGGCCTCGAACTCAGAAATCTGCCTGCCTCTGCCTCCCAGGATTACAGGCTGGGATTACAGGCATGCACCACCACTGCCCGGCTATCACTGTATATTTTGCTGACAATGTTCACATATTATTTATTGCCTTTTGGGCTTAGGCCACATTCTTACAGTCTAAGCATTCAACAACAGAGTTGTGGAATGAAGCCTCCATACAATAGACCCCCCTGCACTCTCCTGCTGTGTGAAATCTGTTCATATATAACTTTGTTTACAACCTTGGAAGAATGCCTCTGCCTGCTGAAGGAATGCTGTGGGCACAATGCTTCCTCCCTTCCTTAGCAATGCAGCTTAGTGCTTTTGAGGGCACTATGCAAGCAAGCAGCCTCCTTCTGGTCAGGAGACCTTCTGTCTCTTCAGAATAAGAGATGATCATGATGAGAAATACTATGTATGTTTATTATTCTTTTTCTGTTCCTGATTTGAACTCTGAGCTATCCACAATGAAAGCTTTCCAGAATGCTGGTTAAGAGACACTTGAGCAGAGTAGCCTTGAAGACCCTGGGGTTCTGTTGAATTTAATATTTGATTCCCTTGGCACCAGTCACTGACAGGCAGCTATAGAGAAGGAATGTCAAGTTTACATAGCTCTGACTAAAATGTAAGTACCCAATCTATATGAGATATACAGATTGAGAGTACACAGAGTACATACGGACTGGAGAGTAATGCACTTCACAGAGTCCAACTGTGCAGAGACAGTTTACGCAGTTCCTACAGCGTTGCATGCTTTGCTTCTTACCCTGTTTGCATGTTGATGCTACAAGTTTGCTGCAGGGCAGGGCTCAAAAGCCAGGTCAGTGTCAGAGCACAGGGCTGTGAGTCAGAATTCCAGGGCAAGCGGTTGACAAGGGGGGTCTCTGACTTCCAGATGATGGTAGTAGTGGCAATGTTCTTCCAGTGCAGGAAATAGATTTATGAACTTGAGGATTTGGGAGAGGTGGAGAAGAGAGGCCCCCTTAGTTAATAATTACTCATCATCTGAGTTGTATCATTTGAAGGGACTCTAGTCAGATCACAAACATGGCTCTGGTAGGCTTTGCCCATCTCATTACCTCTGCCTTGCTAAAAAACATTAGATTACATTCCTAAAGCTAGCCACCGAGGTCTATTTCATTATTTGGCCACATCTTCCTCCCAAGGCTAACTACCAAGTCCAACTATCAAAGTATTGAAGTCTAGCAATACAAAATCTCTATTGGCTCAGCTAACATGCCCAATTAAAATTAAGTCTTCATCCTAACACGGGGTTTTCACTTTTACTTTTACTTTTAAATACAGCCATCTTCTTATGACCATATCTGTCTCCTCTCTATCCAGAGGCAGTCCTTTGTCCTTGCTCTGGGACAAATATCCCAGTATCCTCTCCCTTGTTCCCTTTCCCTTCTCCCTAGTCCTCTATCTCCTGTCTTTGCCTCTTACTCCCTGCCCTCTGTCCCTCTATGACAAATAAATCTGCCTTGTGCTGAGAATTTAGCCTTTGGGTATCCTGGGCTGATAACCATCTCTTACATCACTGTTATTTTTATATCAAACACATACATCACTGTTATTTTTATATCAAACACATAAATATAAATACATTTATATTTAAACTCAAGGCTCAATTTTTATTGTATATATAAAGAATCATGTTAGAAGTTGCAAAGAATTCTAGGATTTATCATTTTGCAACAATATGTGGGTGATTATTTTTAGTAAAAAAAAAGTATACTTTATTTTTATTTTTAGTTCACAGGAGCATTACCCAGGTTTCTCATGAGTTGGTCATGGAGAGAGACTGGAGACAGAGAAGAAACCTTTCATGTATCTGTGTTCCCAGAGCTCACTTTCTGGATTCAGGGAGCTGCAACGAGGGCTGATTTAAACCACAAGTGCTCCCTGTGTCACTTACACTCTTAGGGTTTCTCTCTTGAATGACATCTAATGTTGAGAGAGAAACAATTTCTGTGGGGAAGCATTTCTGCATTGGTTACATAATAAGGATCCTCACCTGTATGAGTTGTCTGATGTCGATTGAGTTTTGACTTGCTGTAGAAAGCTTTCCAGCACTTGTTACACTGATAGGGCCCTTGTGTGGGTTCTCTGATATAAAGTGAGGTTAGACTCACGATAGAAAGCATTCTTGCACTCTTCACATTCATAGGGCTTCTCACTGGTTTGAGTTCTCTGGTGTATAAGGTTTGATTTCTGCCAAAAGGCCTTCTTGCATTCATTATATTGACAGGGCATCTCACCAATATGAGTTCTCTGATGGCTCCTGAGGTGTGATCTGTAAAAGAAAAGCTTCCCTGCAGTCTTCACATCTATAAGGCTTCCCATTCATATGAGTTCTCTGATGTAAAGTTAGGAGCCACTTAATGGCAGAAGGCTGTCTTACATTTCTCACACTCATACAGCTTTGCTCCTGTATGAGTCCTCTGGCGTCCAAAGAGTTGTGACTTGAAGTAAAAACCTTTCCTGCATTCTCTGCATTCATAGGTCTTCTTTCCAGTTTGTGTTCTCTGGTGTTCGGTGAGTGTTGACTTATCGTGGAAAACGTCACAACAATCACCATATACACACTTGTATGCTTTATCATTTGCTGATTCTTTTCATCCAATGGGTTTTGTTCTTAAAAGAACTTGTGTCTTGAGCAATAAATGCTAAAGATTTGAAAGATTCCTTGAAATAACTAGAGTTCTCTTGAATCTGAATCTCCTTTATTGAATATTACCTTTGCATAGAAATAAATATATTACATATTTAAATATATTAAATATTTCATGATGATATTTTATTCTTGTTACAGGGGCTAATATGCTTAGAATCTCAGAGGATTTTCTCAGTTACATTATCGGGTATTTCTCCAGCCTACATGACATAAGACTAAGTATGAAGAATGTGATGAATTGAATAGATTTGGCCCCCATAGGCTCACATGTTTGAATGCTTGCCCCATAGGGAGTGGCATTCTTAGGAAGTGTAGCCTTGTTGGAGTTGGTGTGGCCTTGGTTGAAGAAGTGTCACTGTGGGGGTCAGCTATTAGGTTTCCTATATTTAAGCTGTGCCCAGGATAACAGACTCTTTCTGCTACCTGCTATTCAAGATGTAGAACTCTTGGCTTATCCAGATTCATGTCTGCCTGCATCCTGCCCTGCTTCCCACAATAATGCTAATGGACTAAACCTCTGAAACTCTAGGCCATCCCCAATTAAATGCTTTTCTTTATAAGCGTTGTCCCGATCATGGCACCTCTTCACAGCAACAGAAACCCTAACTAGACAGAGAAGTAGTCCATTTTACACGCCCTAGAGTTAAACAAAACCTCGCTGAACAGTTCCACTCTTTCTGCTCAGATCACAAGTAGTCTGTGAAGTAAGTTTCACTTACTTCAGCCATCTCTATTTGGTATGGTAGTTATCACTTCACACAATGTCTCTCTTCATTTTCTTGCATGATCTCAATTGGGAAACACAATTTTTTACAATTTAATTTTTATAATCTTTACAATATAATTACAATAATAATTTTGAAAAATCACTATCTGTAAATAACAGTATTATTTATTAATTTAAATATAAGTGCTATAGTTTCATCATGTAAATATTATGGCAATATTTACTAGAACAAGTGTACAAATTTGATTCTTTAAACCTCTATTGGACAATGAATCAGAGACCTAAGTGCTGGCCATGAATATGCCAGGACTGAAGTTCAGATCATAAAACCCAGGTAGAAATGATGGAATGTCTGTAATTCTAGGTTTAGAAAACATAGACAAATGACCCTCCCCCCAGGCAAGCTGGTAAGTATCTTTAGCTACATTAAGGCTACAGAGGAGGCTCATCAGTCAAAAATGTGCACTGCTCTTCTACAAGACCAGAGTTGAGTTTTCAGCACTCACATCAGGTGGCTGACAACCACTTGTGACTCCAGCTCCAGGGGGTCCAGTTTCCTCTTCTTGGCTCCTCCATCATGCACTCGTGCATACACACAATATGGGGTGAGGAGTGAGGGAAAGGGGGAGAGATTCAAAATTAGATTGAAAGTGGAGAAAGCCTATCCACATTGGTGAGCTTGGGTTTGAGAGACCTTGACTTAATGTGAAATGAGAAGGAGCAATTAAGGAAGGTTCCTGGGCGTCCAAACTCAGGCTGACACAGTGAGGCTTGTCAGACCCTCCTCACCTCAGGCTCCGGGAACATCTGTACTTTCAGTTTTCACATCTGCTCCTGTAAAACCCCTACCTAGAACCGTCAGTGTTCTCTGATTTCTGATGATTTCTCTTCAGGTCCCAAGAGTACAGGATGTCTGCTTTTAGAATTCCAAGAGGTGTAGTTAAATATAACCAGTTTGTTCTCCAAGGCCAGTCTGCCGTTACAGAGAAGCCCACACTGCTTGATTCAAAACCATTCTTTTGTCCTGTACTGTGAAAAGCTAGTCTCTGCAATTTTTCAGTCTTACAGTTGGCATTGGTTATATTCCCAGGAGAGGAGGTTGGATGCTGCCCAACCAATCTCTTCATCACCTTTCTATCCCCTGTCCCTCTTTTTTGAGAGAGGGTCTCTCTACATGTCTCTGCTATCTTGGAACTTACGACCTAAACCTGACAGGCCACAAACAGAGATTCACCTGCCTCTGCTTCCCAAATGCTGGTATTAAAGGCATGTACCACAATTCCAAGAAAATATTATTTATAACTCTTGTTTTTGAAAACTTTAGTTTTATGTATATGGGTGTTCTGTCTGCATATTTCTCAGTGCCCATAGAGGGCAGCACTGGTTCCTCTGAAACTGGACTGACAGGTGGTTGTAACCTTCTGTTGTGGGGCTGTTTGTGGAATCAAATTCAGGCCCTCTAGAAGAGTAGTACATGCTCTTCATGACCAGATCATTTCTCTAGCATGGTTATCTACATTTTCCTGGTCTTGCCACCTGTTTTTATGATCTGTCCTATTCTTCCTCGCCTGTGAATACATTCTCTTCTCATCTACTCTAACTCTTATCATTGACATTGTGGCATTGCTAATCTTCTAATCTGGCACCCTTATTCTGGTTGTGTTGTTGGTTTTTTTTTTTTTTTTTTGAGACAGG
This sequence comes from Apodemus sylvaticus, assembly GCF_947179515.1. Classification (NCBI taxonomy): domain Eukaryota; kingdom Metazoa; phylum Chordata; class Mammalia; order Rodentia; family Muridae; genus Apodemus; species Apodemus sylvaticus. The sequence continues at coordinate 45,701,575 of NC_067492.1, read as the reverse complement.
GTTTCTCTGTGTAACCCTGGCTGTTCTAGAACTCACTCTGTAGAACAGGCTGGCCTCGAACTCAGAAATCTGCCTGCCTCTGCCTCCCAAGCTCTGGAATTAAAGGCATACACCATGACTGCCTGGCTTGGCATCTTATTCTTAAGCCTCTGATGCTCTCTTTCCTCATTGTCTTATAGCTATGACCAAGTAGTCTCTTTAACCTATAACTTCCAAATTAGTATCATGAGTCATCATAATTAGTATCAAGTGTTAATAACTTACTTTAATTTTAGTTTTTTAATCACTTCATTTATTTATTTTAGGGGCATGTGGGCCCAGGCATGCTATAACATATGGGTGGAGGCTAGCAGAGAACTGTGAGAATCAGTTTTTCCTTCCATCTTGTGGATCCTGGGGATCACATTAAGGCCATCAGAACTGATGGAGAACAGACAAACCATTCTGCCAGCCCATTTTTGTTTATATCCACTTATACATTAGATATTAAATTTGGAAAATAACAATAAATATACTAAATACTCTTTAGCCTAGTGATATTCTGATTTGTGCCATAATTCCAATCATGTTCATAACCAATTCTTTAATTTATATCCACCTATGTGTGGTTTGAAAAAGGTCACCTCACACTTAAATTAAAATGAATGAATGAGCACTTAATCGTAAGTTCACTTTGTGCCTTCCAAAATTGAAAGCAATGGTGGGTTTTTTTTTAATCTTCTTATGGCAAATATTCTTGGCAGATTATTCCCTCATCATTGATAAGATCATTAATATGTTCAAATCATGACACACTCTAATACTTCTCTCTTGTGAGTCAGAGCTCTGCGAAGATGAACTTCTGACTACTCTTGGTAGTCACAAGGCACAATTACACAGAAAGAAGCTTATCAGGTAAACAAAACCCAGCAGGTTAAGGAGTAAATGGACAAGCACCGAAGAAAAATCAATTCTGTTAATAAGAAAACCGATTATGTAAACAAGGAGGAAGAACAATTAAAAACTGCATAAAGTAACAAAATATGCCTCAGATATACACCGGGATTGGATTTTTTTAATTAAATATATAGATATAGAGATATAGATATATAGAGAGATATGGATACATAGGTATATAGATATATAGGTATATAGGTATATAGGTATATAGGTATATAGATATTTGAGCAAAACCAGCAAGACAGCTTGAAACGGAGACCTCCGTCAGACCAGCCAGAGCCATGTGTCTGATTCACATGCCCAGCTGTCTTTAGGACTGAGTCTGCATTAATGTTGGTGAAAGCAACACACCAGGACCAGGACCCAGCATGCTCTTGTCTGCCTGGCCTCCTTTGCCCAGTGTACTTTCACAGGCCTGGAAAGTCCCAGAATGAGGCTTCTGCTTTTCTCCAAAGCCCAAATCCATGCTTCAACTTGAAGATCAGCTCAGGTTTGGTTGTGCAGTGCCCTATAAATGGTAAATCATACAGAAATGGTGACAAAGTGACAAAGTGCTGAGTTAAGTCCCAGGGAGACAGACAAGACCATTTTTGAATGGGCTGTGGTGGGTGCATTCAAATGTGTTAGTTTAAACTCATGTTCTTCGTTCTCTGGAATAGTACTCTCAAGTGGTACTAGTGCACAGTAAATTATACAACATAATTACTTTTTAAAATTTCAATTAGCAGATCAGAACAGGCAACAAAAGATGAAGTTGGCAAGACAATGAAATATTACTTAGGACATCATGGATAAGGTGAGTGGCCTTACAAAGAATCAGCCATAAATTTTCCAGGAGTTTTCAACTGACCCAGCACATGGGTATTACCATGACTGAAGTGAACACAGGCAGTGATAATGCAGAGTCCCCAGACAAGAGAACTTCCTGGGTCCTCAGTAAAACATGAGATCAACTGGAAGCTTCAGAAACTCATAGTCAAAATATACATTAGCAAAAATAATAAGAAATGCAACTTACTGTTTCCTTTTTAAAAAAAATAGATTCAGAGACCGGAGGTGTAGATTAGGTGGCAGGCCACTTGTCCATATTCAAGAAGCTCAGATTGCAATTGGCAAGAACTAAGAAAACCAGCAGTGGTCTCACATGCTTGGCTTCCTAGATCAGAAGTTCAAACTCTGTTATATAAGAAATCCAAACCAGTGTGGCATACAGGAGACCTGCTTCATCCAAACAAAACTAAATATCGAAATTCTCCATAGAATTACTCTCCCACTGTTGAGTATGTGTGCATATGTATATTGGTTTAAAGAAACATTTTGCAGAGAAGTTTGTACTGCCCTCAGTGAACTTTTGTAGCACTGTTCATAAAACCCAGGATACATAATCAAGGAGGCGGCCACCACAGAGGAACCGGTAAAAGAATGTGGCACATATAAACAACTGTGTAGTCACAGTGACTCGGGCACAGCTTTGAGGGGAGTTTAATGATGGAATAGCCTGAGATGGCAGTCATGTTAGAGCCTGCGGCCATGATGCTGAGCTGTGGGAGGCCTTGGCCCACAGTCATGGTAACACCCTCAAGAGCAGCAGAGAGCAGAAGTCTAAGTCTCAGATAAGGGTAAGGGGTTGGTAACATTCCCTCACAGGTCTAACACAGGTCAACCTCACAGGCCAACAGGTCCCATGAGGAAATGCTTCTGCTCATCTTCCTGTGACATAAAGACAAACACTGGCTTAGGGTTCAGAGTTTTCAGTGGGAGCTGCTTGATTCATCTTTGCTTTCTACTACAGGAAATGCATTTATTCATAAAAATACATGAAAATGCATGGAACTTTTTATTCTGTCTCCCCAGCAACGTCAGAAGACATAGGTAAAATGAGACAAAGGACAAAACTTAGCATGTTCCCAGCATGCTTGCAAGATATAATCTACCTCAAAGGTATAAAACACTGGATATTAGAGTATAGAAAAGAAACAAGAGAAAGACACATGGGAAAAATGTGAAGAGCCATGGAGGTGCATTTGCAAGGAATAAGAAACATGTAATACTCAATAGCATAGCAGGGAAATTATGGTTGGCAAAATAACCTGAATATTTCAAAATATCTGTCAGAGAAATTTTGAATGTTCCACATATGAAGAATGTCTGAGCTGGCACTCACCAACTACCTTCATCTGATCCTTACTCATCACTAAGTGTACCCCAAAGACAAACTGTCCTATGTAAATACGCCTGGCAGTGTGTCTCCAAAACATCTATCAAGTTACTGCCAAAAGTCAACCATTATTCTCCACTTATCATCCAAGCAGAAGGGAGTTGCTAAGTAGACTTAGAGGGAAGTTAGCCTCACCCAAGAACACAAGACTATTGTAGGTTTCCAGCATCACCCCCTGTGGAGGGTCCTCTGAGCAGCATCCAGCTCCTGCTACCAGATGAATTCCTCAGCTACATCCTCAAATGACCCTGATCTCTGTAATGACAGATTTCTCTTCAACCCAAGCATGCTAAGCTTTGGAAACAGAACATGACGCTTCAGTCTTCACTGTGGATGTGCACACAAACAGAACCTTACAGAACGTGCAGCTGGAATTGTACTCTGGCCTAGCTTAGTGTGTCTGTCGCTGTGAGAAACAAGGCAATGATAAACTGGCCAAAAACAACCTGGGGAGCAAAGACGTATATTCTATTATAAGGAACAGTCCATTGTCAAGGGAAGTCAAGGCGGGAACTGAAGCAAAGGCTGCAAAGGAACTCTAGCCAGACTTTGGGCTACATTGAGAGTTCTTCTTTCTTCCACCCTTTTCTACCCCTTTAATACTAAATAAGAGAGGAAAAAAAGAAAAGAGAGGGAAATGGGTGACGTTATCAGTAGACTACTTCCTGCTGATTTGGGGGTGTTGATTTCCTTGGGGCAAGTCTGATCTTCACCATCATGATATTTAATTTTTTTCTTTTTATTTCTTCTTTGCACATGACTACTTAACAAAAGCAATCAAAAGCAACCAACAGCCCACACTGTCACTAGGGGCTCTAGCATTTATATGTCCTCTGAAAAGTCCCTAGAACACCAAAGGTCACACAATCACAGAAGCTATCTGCAGCTGGCAAAATCATACTGCTTCTAGAGCACAAGGCAAATCATAATTGCTGCTGTGGACAGTCTGAAGCAGCCCCACATCCCACACCTGGGATTAAAACAAAAACATATTCCCATAGTATTTCTCTGTTTTTCAAAGAAAGCAAAGATTTCACTACAGATCTTTGCTTATTGGCTTGTCACTATGGCTTGTTCAGTTTGGTTTTTTATGTAACCCAGGATCACCTGATCAGGAGGGGCAGCACTCACTGTAGACCGGACCTTCCCACATCAAATATCAATGAGGAAAATGCCACACAGGCTTACCCACAGGACAACCTCATGGAGGTATTTTCTCAATGTTCCTTTCTCCAGATGACTATAGCATATGACAAGTTACACACACACACACACACCAAAAAAAAAAAAAAAAAACAGAAAACGCTCTGTATTTGTGGGGAAAGAAAACCAATACAAATATCTTCTGTGTCACTTAGGTGAATCAATAAAATATGATTATAGATTTTTCCATGCACATATATGTGCATGTGTAAGGTGATTGTTAAGAGCAAGGGGAAGGCATATATAAGCTCACCCATATAAAAATAGTATTAAATCTGTGAAGAGCAAATACCTCAATGAAAATATACGGGCCCATGTACCTGTAGAGGGAGGCTACTCTGCTAGGGGAATGGAGTCCTTGATCCAGTCTTGATCCTGTGCGGGAGAGGTTCAAGTACCTGTAGAGGAAGCCAGGCTGGGTAGGGGAGTCCTTGGTCCCATCCAGCAGTTGGAAGCCCTGTAAGGCCTGTTCCATTGCCTTAGACTTACATAAACACTGCAGGTTTAGATAAGAGACAGCCCATGATTTTCAAGCTTGATTATAGAAGAGTAGAGTGAGAGAGGGGAGGTAGAGAAATGAAAGCCAGTCATGACCACATAGAAAGAGAGGGAAGAGAATAGAGAAAGAGAAGAGAAAGAAAGAGCAATAGAAAAGAAAAGAGGGTAAGAGAGAAGGGCAAAAGAGAGTGGTGAGATAAAAGAGGGGTCCCGCAGCCTCTTTTATAGTGGGACAGGCTACCTGGCTGTGGCCAGGTGACTGTGGGGTGGAGTCCAACCAGAACACTAGGGGCCTGGGGCGTGGCCACAGGGTTATGGAGTTGAGGGCCTTGTGTCAGGAGTCTAAGGGTCTGGCAGCATAGCTCATGGTTCCGTCCCTTGTAGAATATTCTACTGGGTCTCCGGAGTAAGCCTCGCTCATCCAAGCCACAGACTGCCTTTCACAGTCCCACAGCTGTTGGCACAGCATCATGATAAAGTGCACACCCCGAGCTGCAGGGCTGTAGGATCTGTTCACAGCAGGTAGTGTCATATTGCAGGCTAGGTACTGTTCTGGAAATATGGATCACTGGGGCTGGAGAGATGGCTTAGGAGCTAGAGGGCACTCTTTTTGCTCCCAGCACTTGTTCTGTGGCTCACAACCACCTGTGACATCAGGCTCGGGTGATCCAACACCCTGTTCTGATCCTTTCCCTTTGGTGAGGCTTCATTTTTTTTTTAACTCGGTTGACAGGTTGATGTTTGACTTCAATAGAAAGCCCTGGTACCAGTCACTGAGTCTCCTCAGGCTATTAGCTCAGACCCCTGAGTCTCCTCAGGCTATTAGCCCAGACCCCTATTGTTGTGGGTTGCCCTGGTGCTGTTTTTTTTTTTTTTTTTTTCTTAGTTAAGGTTTTATTGATGTGAAGAAACACCTTGACAAAGGTACCTCTTTTTTTTTTTTTAATTCAATATATTCATTTACATTTCAAATGCTAAAACCTTTCCTGGTTTCCCCCTCCCCAAAATCCCCCAATCCCTCCTCCCCCCGCCCTGGCTCCAAGTATATGTCCCTCCACCTGACCCACTCCCACCTACCCACCCACCCCACCTGATTTCCCCACACTGGGGCATCTATTGCGCCTTCACAGGACCAAGGACCTCTCCTCCCACTAGTGCCCGACAAGGCATTCCTCTGCCACAATTTTGGCTGGAACCATGTGTATCCCTTATGGTTGTCTCTGGAGGGGCCCTGCCAGAGCCTTACAGATACAGAGGCAGATACTAGCAGCCAACCATTGGACTGAGCGTGGGGTCCCCAATGGAGGAGCTGAAGGAGCAGCCTTGTGGGTAGAACAATAAGGTCGGCTGTTTGTATTCTAATGTTAATTCTGCTTCCTCAAGAGGGTCTGCCCCAACAAGGAATAGATCTCAACTGATTTCCTGTGAACCTTCTCCCCATTTTAACTGCTCAAATAAAGGCTAGAGCCTGTGATTGGGCAGTGGAAGGAAAGGTGGGGCTGGAGGTTTTTTTTAGGGGGGGGGAAGAACGGAAGAAGGGGAGGTAGACAGAAGATGGAGCAGAACCTCGTGGCTCAGAGAAGCTGCCAGAAGCAAGGAATTTCATAGCTGGAGAACAGAGTAGTGTAGCGGTAAATCTGCCCAATCTAGGCTTGCAGCTTATAAATATAACTGAGTTGTGCCTTTTCACACAAGCTGATTGGGGGTGGAGATTTCCAGCAACACCCTGTTGAGTGTGGTGATGACCCACAGCACAGCCCGTGTATCCCTTATCAGTCCCCCCTAAATCCGGTACGTCCTGGACTACAGGCTTAGGGTCTTCCTTTCTTACCCACCCATGGGAATGGCATCATCCATACCTTCCAGCGGCCCCTTGGAATGCCTTTTAGAAAACCTCCTGCTTCTCCACGAATCACCCAACCTAAAGGACCCCAAATTTAGTCACTTTTGTAACCAGATCTGGCCTTAATATCTCTTAGATAATTGATGTGTTTATAAAACGGTAAAGAGAAAGGGGGTTCGTTGTATGGGGATGTGGTGAGATGGGGAAAGGGATGTCTCAGCCGGCACATGCCAAGGCATCCCTTCCCTCTGAGGGACCGGCCACACGATGGTACAGTATAGAACAGAGCTTATTCAGGGCATAGGGAGGGGAGTTAAGAGGGGAGTAGAGTCAGGAAAAGGCAGAGAGAGGAAGATAATCGAGAAATAGAGGTCGGCCGTGAGCACAGGGGAAGGGGGAAGAGAAGGGGGAGGGGAGAGCAGGGGCAAAAGGAAAAAGCAAGGGAACAAGAAATCAAGGGTAAGAGGGAGGAGGGGCAAGCAGGCCCCCCCCTTTTTTACACTGTGTAAATGGCTGGTCTTTATGTGCTGCTGATGGATCTTTAAATTTGTTGCAAAGAGTGAGCTAGAGCTAGCAGGAGGGGGAGAATGTGCACAGAAGCCTCAGGGGCTCGTGTGCCTCTGCTCCCCTCTGTGCTGTCCTCCCTCAGGGTGCATACAGATCATTTGTTTCTGTTGGAGTCCTGCCACCCACAGAATCTGATTCCCAACTCTGGTCTGATGCTTCAGTGCTGCTCCCCTCTACCTGCTCTAACCCTTTGTCTCTTGTCTCTCTCTCTCTCTCTCTCTCTCTCTCTCTCTCTCTCTCTGGGCTCTGGCCCGCTGTACCATCCACACGGGCACCCACATGGGTGTCAGACTCCTGCAGCCTATACTTCTGGCCTGTTACATCCATGTAATACCTCCCTTTCCCCGTGCTACCTGCTCTGTCTCTCTTGGTGCCCTGCTAGTCCTGTACATTATGAGTTTCCTTGCCTCCTAGGAGCTGCCTGCTTAGTCCTGCAGCAGCCTGCTCAGTCCTGCAGCTGCCTGCTCAGTCCTGCAGCTGCCCGCTCAGTCCTGGAACTGCCCGCTCAGTCCTGCAGCTGTCCGCTCAGTCCTGCAGCTGCCCGCTCAGTCCTGCAGCTGCCCGCTCAGTCCTACAGCTGTCCGCTCAGTCCTGCAGCTGCCCGCTCAGTCCTGCAGCTGCCCGCTCAGTCCTACAGCTGTCCGCTCAGTCCTGCAGCTGCCCGCTCAGTCCTGCAGCTGCCCGCTCAGTGCTGCAGCTGCCCTCTCAGTCCTGCAGCTGCCCTCTCAGTCCTGCAGCTGCCCTCTCAGTCCTGCAGCTGCCCGCTCAGTGCTGCAGCTGCCCATTCAGTCCTGCAGCTGTCTGCTCAGTCCTGCAGCTGCCCGCTCAGTCCTGCAGCTGCCTGCTCAGTCCTGCAGCTGCCCGCTCAGTCCTGGAACTGCCCGCTCAGTCCTGCAGCTGCCCGCTCAGTCCTGCAGCTGTCTGCTCAGTCCTGCAGCTGCCCGCTCAGTCCTGCAGCTGCCCGCTCAGTCCTGCAGCTGCCCGCTCAGTGCTGCAGCTGCCCGCTCAGTCCTGCAGCTGTCCGCTCAGTCCTGCAGCTGCCCGCTCAGTCCTGCAGCTGCCCTCTCAGTCCTGCAGCTGTCTGCTCAGTCCTGCAGCTGCCCGCTCAGTCCTGCAGCTGCCCGCTCAGTCCTGCAGCTGCCCGCTCAGTGCTGCAGCTGCCCGCTCAGTCCTGCAGCTGTCCGCTCAGTCCTGCAGCTGCCCGCTCAGTCCTGCAGCTGTCCGCTCAGTCCTGCAGCTGCCCGCTCAGTGCTGCAGCTGCCCTCTCAGTCCTGCAGCTGCCCTCTCAGTCCTGCAGCTGCCCACTCAGTCCTGCAGCTGCCCTCTCAGTCCTGCAGCTGCCCTCTCAGTCCTGCAGCTGCCCGTTCAGTCCTGCAGCTGCCCGCTCAGTCCTGCAGCTGCCCTCTCAGTGCTGCAGCTGCCCTCTCAGTCCTGCAGCTGCCCTCTCAGTCCTGCAGCTGCCCTCTCAGTTCTGCAGCTGCCCTCTCAGTCTTGCAGCTGCCCTCTCAGTCCTGCAGCTGCCCGCTCAGTGCTGCAGCTGCCCGTTCAGTCCTGCAGCTGTCTGCTCAGTCCTGCAGCTGCCCGCTCAGTCCTGCAGCTGCCCGCTCAGTCCTGCAGCTGCCCGCTCAGTCCTGCAGCTGCCCTCTCAGTCCTGCAGCTGCCCGCTCAGTCCTGCAGCTGTCTGCTCAGTCCTGCAGCTGCCCGCTCAGTCCTGCAGCTGCCCGCTCAGTCCTGCAGCTGCCCGCTCAGTCCTGCAGCTGCCCCTCAGTCCTGCAGCTGCCCGCTCAGTCCTGCAGCTGCCCGCTCAGTCCTGCAGCTGCCCGCTCAGTGCTGCAGCTGTACTCTCAGTCCTGCAGTTGCCCGCTCAGTCCTGCAGCTGTCCGCTCAGTCCTGCAGCTGCCTGCTCAGTGCTGCAGCTGCCCGTTCAGTCCTGCAGCTGTCTGCTCAGTCCTGCAGCTGCCCTCTCAGTCCTGCAGCTGCCCGTTCAGTCCTGCAGCTGCACTCTCAGTCCTGCAGCTGCCCGCTCAGTGCTGCAGCTGCCCGCTCAGTCCTGCAGCTGCCCTCTCAGTCCTGCAGCTGCCCGCTCAGTCCTGCAGCTGCCCATTCAGTCCTGCAGCTGTCCGCTCAGTCCTGCAGCTGTACTCAGTCCTGCGGCTGCCTGCTCAGTGCTGTGGCTGTACTCTCAGTCCTGCAGCTGCCCGCTCAGTCCTGCAGCTGCCCGCTCAGTCCTGCAGCTGCCCACTTAGTGCTGCAGCTTCCCACTCAGTCCTGCAGCTGCCCGCTCAGTCCTGCAGCTTCCCACTCAGTCCTGCAGCTGCCCGCTCAGTGCTGCGGCTGTACTCTCAGTCCTGCAGCTGCCCGCTCAGTGCTGCGGCTGTACTCTCAGCGCTGCAGCTGCCCACTCAGTCCTGCAGCTGCCCACTTAGTGCTGCAGCTGCCCGCTCAATGCTGCAGCTGCCCGCTCAGTCCTGCAGCTGCCCGCTCAGTGCTGCAGCTGCCCGCTCAGTCCTGCAGCTGCCCTCTCAGTCCTGCAGCTGCCCGTTCAGTCCTGCAGCTGCCCTCTCAGTCCTGCAGCTGCCCTCTCAGTCCTGCAGCTGCCCGCTCAGTGCTGCAGCTGCCTGCTCAGTCCTGCAGCTGTCTGCTCAGCCCTGCAGCTGCCCGCTCAGTGCTGCAGCTGCCCACTCAGTGCTGCAGCTGTACTCTCAGTCCTGCAGCTGCCCGCTCAGCCCTGCAGCTGCCCGCTCAGTGCTGCAGCTGCCCACTCAGTGCTGCAGCTGCCCACTCAGTCCTGCAGCTGCCTGCTCAGTCCTGCAGCTGCACTCTCAGTCCTGCAGCTGCCCGCTCAGTGCTGCAGCTGCCCGCTCAGTGCTGCAGCTGTCCACTCAGTCCTGCAGCTGCCCGCTCAGCCCTGCAGCTGCCCGCTCAGTCCTGCAGCTGCCCGCTCAGTCCTTCTGAATCTCTGTGATCTTTTCCCTGCTGGCACTCAGCTTCCTCCTGGAAGTCCTGCAGCCTCTCTACCCTCATGACTTCTACAGTGTTGGAACTCTCCCTTGAGTGGAGTTCCTTGTCTCATAACCACACCTTCCCCTGTGTGGCCTAAGTGTCTCCTAGCTCCTGAAGTTCGCCAGGCCTTTGGGGTGCCCACAACACGAGCAGCTTTATGCTTACACCTCTCCTGGCCTGCTGCATCGGTCTGGGTCTCTCTCCTAAAGACACGGATGACTCCTCTTTCTTTTGCTCGCTTCCGGCTCTCTCTTGCATTCCCCTAGATTTTATTTTAACAGCTTGTCTTCATACAGATCAACGGTGCATCTGATTGCCAAATTCTCACAAATCTATCAGCTTCTGCCACTGCACCAACCAGTGATCCCTAAATCTCTTATATCTAAACTTGTTCTGCTCTACACTAAAAAAACTCTTATCTCTAAGGTTTTTCTCCATTCTTAAAAATCTTTTATCTCTATGATTTCGCTGTACTCTGCTCTCAAAAAAAAAAAAAAAATCTCTTAAGACTATGCTATAAACTCCATCTCAGAATTAGGAAGTTGATTGGGTGTAGTTTTTTTTTAAAAAATCTATAAAGTCTATAATAAGCTGTGGCTTTAAACGTAACTAAAGGCTTATAATTAAAATCTATACATAGGTAATCTTGATTTGCTGTAGAATATTACATATAATTCAACTCTTGTTCAGGAAGTATGTGTGTGTGTAACTTTGATTCAACTGCATATTTGTGTATATGTGTATGTAACTTGGATTCAACTCTCATTTTTAAAAACTTAGATCTTCTAGGAAAGCAAATGTTTTAAATAGCAGCCCTGAGGCTCTCCTGGGTCTTGTCTGATGACTCATCAAGATGAAATCAGCCACATGACTGGCAGTCACCTTTACTAAAGTTAAAGAGTACATGTCACATGATTTAACCAGCATCTTAAGATAATCACACGACAGCTAGGTTAGTGACATGCCTTTAATCCCAGCACTCAGGAGGCAAAAGCAGGTGAATCTCTGAATTTGAGACCATCCTGGTCTACAGAACAAATTCCAGGACAGTCAGGGCTATGTAGAGAAACATTGTCTCAAAAAAATAAAAATAAAAAATAAACAAATAAAAACCATGTGGCATAAAACAAGAGTCATAAACCTTCTTAGTCCTCTGTTTATCATTATAAAGGAAAGGGCAAGTCTCCAAAATACTTTGGCTTGGTATAGATATTTGTATGATAATATAAATTTAAGGTTATATTTGCTGCAACATACTATATGTGTGATTTTTTTTTTTTTTGGTTTTTTTTGGGATTTGTTTTTTTCGAGACTGGGTTTCTCTGTATAGCCCTGGCTGTCCTAGAACTCACTCTGTAGACCAGGCTAGCCTCGAACTCAGAAATCCACCTGCCTCTGCTTCCCAGAGTGCTGGGATTACAGGCGTGCACCACCACTGCCCAGCTATATGTGTGATTCTATATGTTGTATATGGTGATAAAAAATTGAGTTTATAAAGGTCTACTCAGATTAACAAAAGTTGGCTTAGAGATTTACACCTAACTACCTAATTCTTTGCTAACTTTTCAACATCAGACTTCTAAAAGGTTTAGATAAGTAGCAACATATATTTGATAAATAAGTTATATTTGATAAATATGATTTTTAAATGCCTAATGTCTATTAAGATTCACAGTAGGGCTAGGCAGTGGTGACACATGCCTTTAATCCCAGCACTTGGGGGGCAGAGAAAGGTGGATTTCTGAGTTTCTGGTCTATAGAGTGAGTTCCAGGACAGCCAAGGCTACACAGAGAAACCCTGTCTCGAAAAAAAACAAAAAAAAAAATTACAGTAATATTTGTCTGGCTCCTTTGTCTTTGCTTACTTTGTTAAGCTTTATCTATTTGGAAAAGCTAAGTCATACCAGAAAAAAACTAATATTCAATAATGATGCACTATGATTAAAAGTTTTAATTTGCTACTAACAGAGCTTCAGTTCAATTATTGTTATTTCTAAAGTCTCAAGCTTAACAGAGATAAAGCTGTGAAAATCCTAATCTTATAAAAGGTACTAACTTATTATAACCTCTTAAAGATAATTAAAACATACACGTTAATAGTCACCTGTTGAGGTTTTGTCTCCTACTGTCCATTGTACTGCTAAGTGCAGGCTGCAACACCTGAAGCCCCTGTGACCCAGCCCCCAGTTACTCGTGATTGGTAAATAAAGAGGCCAACAGCCAAGAACTGAGCAGAAGAGGCATAGGTGGGGTTGAGGTCTCATGTCTTAGGCAGAGAGGACCACAAGGAAGGAAGGAGCAGGAGAAAGCCACCAGGGAGTAAAGAGAACATGGCCCAGGGGACTGCGCAACTGGAGTTAAGAGCAGCCCAGAGGGAACACAGTAAACACTAAATGATAACTTGGGGTTATCAATAGGAAATGGATTCTAACAGCATGGAGGGGAGGCAGCTGCCCAGTGATTGTGCTGCCTAAGGCATATTAAAATATAAAGGCTGTGTGTGTCTTTCATCTGGAAAAAAGTTATCTAAGGTGGGGAAGAAGTCCCAGGCTGGGAATTTTATTTTATTTTATTATTTTATTGCTACATATGGTGGCTTAAGATCAGGCAAAAAACTCACTTTTAAAAACCTAATTTGAGATTCCTGAATGCAAAACACATGCCATCCCTTTAGGATTAGGAAGCAGAGAGAATTAGTTTCTTAGCAGAGTTTCCCCCCCCCCCCCCCCAAGTTACATGGGTTCAGGACTAGGACAAAATGTGTTCTCAGGAGAACTGGTCTCTTAACTGTGGTTGTCCCCCAAGACTCGTAGGTTTGAGACTAGAACAAAATACGTGCTGAGTTGGCGTGCGTGATTCTAGGGTTCGTGGTGTAAGCTAAGATATAGCTGCATCCTCCAAACCAACCTGGCTGGTCCAGCTAGGGATCCGGCCTGAGGCTTCTCAAGTGTCTCCAAGCTGCTGTGGAGAGCTTGAGGCTCAGAGATGCCAGGCACCACTGCTGTGCTAAGAGCCAGGCTGCTCAGAAGGCAGAGGAGAGAGCAAGGCTGGGATGCCTCCTGGAGTCAAATAAAAAGAATAGAAATAAATGGAAATTTAAGAAGTCAATCCTATCATAAGCAACTGGGTTATTTGAACATGGGTTCCACAGGAATTCTGGGATTGCTTAACTTGGCTTATGACACATTAGTAAATAGAGAATTTAATTGAAGTTACATATAGGAAAGGATGTTAGTTCAATTTATATAAAGAGAAAGGGGATATAATTATATATTCCACAGAGATATTAATCTCCATAGAAGGGAGGAATAAATGAAAATTGCTTTAATTGTTCTTAAGGATAGAAGGTGTGAGAACCCTGTCAGAAACAGCAGGCCAGCTCCCCGAAACCCAGAGTGGGGGCTCAAAGCTGAACTGAAACTTTGCATTCTGCCCAGGACTGCCTGGGGGAGGATAAGGCCTAAACAGAACCACCCAGCCTAGGGTGAGGCCAGAGAGGGGACAAAAAAAAAAAAAAAAAAAAAAAAAAAGCCTGGAAATAACACAAATACCTCAAGGTGGGCAGGACAGGGCCAAATGGCAGAGAAAACCTCTTTGGAGTTGACTAATAATTTTTAAATGTTGCTCAGGGTAACCAATCACAGTCGTCCAACTCAGGCGACTGCTGAACTCCCCGCCAACATGTTCCTTAAAAGGGTATGCTTTGTGAGCTCAGGGTCCTCGTGCCTGCGTGCTGAGGGATCCTGGAACAATAAACCTCTTGCAGATTGCAGCGATTCCGGTCTCTGTGGCCTTATTGAGTGGGCGTCTTCCCACGGACTCTTACATCTGGTGCATTGGCCGGGAGGTTTCCCCCCTCAGGACCCAGACGCTGTGTATCGGAGGTTTGCTCGAGCAAGGCAACATGGGATCCCTGTCTGTCGTCTTTGTCTGTCTGTGTGCGTCTTGTGTGCCTCTTTCTTTTTTCTCCCGCGGCCACATTCGGTCTGTAGTTTGGTTTTGATCTGTAGTTGCCAGAATGGCGGTCAGGGGACTGGGAGGACGCTCTGGTCTCCCGCTGGGAGAAGGAATCCGAAGGGGTTCATCTCTATCTGGGCAAAGTGGCTTCTGCCCTCAGCCATCTGAGTTTTTTTTTCTTTTGTGGCGGACGCTGGGCGGTTGTTTTTTAGTGTGTCTTTGTGTCCTCTGTTTCGTTTTTGGACTTGGACGGATGACTGTGTTTGGATCCATGGGACAGACTGTTTCTACTCTGACTCTGACAAATCTTTGGGACCGGGTCTGCAAGTCACCCAGACAAGTCCTGTATATCGTTGTCTGGGAGGACTTAGCCACCTTTCCGCCCTCCTGGGCCAGTCCCTTCCTTTCCTCCACAGGACCTCTGCTGGTGGGGACGTATGCTCTCCAGGAGACCCCTAAGGAGACCATCTTATCAGATCCTGATGCCGATCTCCTCCTTTTAGACCCTTCTCCCTACCCTCCTTCTTTGAATTCACAGAAGTCACCACCCGTCCCTTCAGCCCCATCTTCTGAGGCTGGTTCTGGACCAGCTATGGGGACCCCAAGTCAACAAGCTACGCCCCCGGGCCCTGTGGTGACACTTCCCCTCCGAGCGTACAGGCCACCCTGTGGAAGGCAACCAAGCACTTAGGGATTCCCTCTCTGCTGCCCTGCCTGGAACTACAACTCCCCTGAAGGTAACCCGATCCATATAACTGCAGGCAGTTACAGATCTGTACAAGTGTGCTTCCCGCTCTGTGTATTGTTTGTCTTTGGTGCACCAGTTTGTCAATTTGTGTCTGTCTCTGTTTCCTTGTTTTAGTGACTGTTGTTCTATGTTTCATGTTTAAAAAAAATAATAGTAAAACTTCATCCGCTGGTGGCCGGCCCAGTCTCAGTTTACACAGTGGAGTGCCTTACATTTAACTAGGAGTAAAAAGCTGCTTTTAAAAGAGCCAGCAGTGTCTCAAATTCTAGGGCAAATGGGCTGGTGGTTATTTCTCCCAGAGAAATCTCTACAATTGTGATTTGGGGTACAAAGTGCTTTTTTCTCTTGAAGTTACAGCTAGAGAAAAAAAATTTGTTTGGTTTAATTTTATAAGATTCGTGTAGTCACTTCATTTTTGTGTCTAATTGGTCTTAAAGGTATAAGGTTTTGCATGTCTTGACTATATAGAGTATTGGCTTATAAGTTATTGGGCATGATTTACAAGGTAAAATGTTGGTAACAAAGATTTATTTTAAAACTGGTAACTCAGGGTTGGAGCCATCTTAAACACTAGCTCATGGCATGACACAACCCAGGGAAAACAGGCCTCTATGATACTGTCAAATTGGCATAATGTCTTATGTGGATCTTATCCTAGAAATTAGACTGATAAGGAATAAGATGTAAAATAATGTCTCTTCAACAAGTTACACTGTCATACATTCAAGCATAAAAGCTAGCAGACAAACTTTGTAGTGTAAAAGTAATGAATCTCCCATTGATTTTAAAGAGATTGCTTAAAATTGGGTTTTGCTTCCACCAGTGGTGGAGCACGCCTGTAATCCCAGCACTCTGGGAGGCAGAAGCAGGTGGATTTCTGAGGTCGAGGCCAGCCTGGTCTACAGAGTGAGTTCCAGGACAGCCAGGGCTATACAGAGAAATCCTGTCTCGAAAAAAACCAAAATCAAAAAAAAAAAAAACAAAAATAATAATAATAATAAATTGGGTTTTGCTTTCCAAAGTTACTGTGATGCTCTAATAATGCAAGAGTGATAAAGGGTAAAAACTGCCAGGGTGCCAGTGACTGCAGTTTGCAGTCTGAGTGAAGGCTCATGATTCTCAACATTTCGTAATTAAGATGATTTCTACAGTGATGAAGGTTAAAAACAGCTGTGGCCAGTATAGGCCTATTGCCCCTTTCCACAAGTTTTATTGCATACAGTGGTAGAAGCAAAATTTAACCCAAGATTGGAAAGAAGATCATAGTGGGAATTTATTTGGTACCAAACAGGCTCCTGATGAACTGTTTCAGGAATGTGTGGATAGCCAAAAATAAAAAGTGAGCAGAATTTTTGGAGACCCTCAAGCAGGGGTTTCTTTTGTTACACAATTGACTTATGAGAATGCTAGTGTAGTGTGCCACACAGCCATCCAGCCATACAAAGCAAAGACAGATTTACATTGGACCCTCATACAATCAGGGTCTGGCTATGGCTGCTGCCCTGCAGGGGTCTAGAGTACAAGCAATGCTTTCACAGTGCTGAGGTGATAAGGAATGATTTAAGTATAGGGCATAAATAATTTTAGGAAAGATTGTCCAAAAATTAAAGACATAGACAGGTAGAGTTGCTCCCCTGGAATCTGTCCTCACCCTCACCGTAGGAAGGGTCCTCTTTAGGCCTGGCCTCAGGCAATTGTCTCAGATAAAGAAATATTTACATTTGAGTTAATGCAGAACTCAGAGCTGACTCAGTGGAGGCTTTTGAGATACTGCTTTTGTCTCAGAGGCCCAACCTAGGGAGTTCCTGGCCAAAAGAACATTCCTGACAAATTTATCCAGGTGTGGTTCAAAATAGAGTTCAATCTTAAGATCTATGAAAGATCAATAAGGCTATGTAGAACTTATGTAGGCATTAAAATGTGGCCTACCTACTCCATACAAAATTATTATAGATTTAGTTGGGGTTTTTTGTTGTTGATGTTTATTTGTTTTTGTTTTGTTTTGTTTGGGGTTTTGTTGTTGTTGTTGTTGTTGTTGTTTTTGCTTTGTGGATACTGATGACTGAAGGGGCATTTGTTTCCAGTTAGCTAACTTAAAAGTACCAATAACGCAATTTCATTAGAAGGTTTATCCTCAAGAAATGGCTGATAGCCTTATCTTATGTGAGAAAAAAAAATATTGTCTCTATTTCACTACAAGAAGCTAAGATTTGCTCTTAACAATGGGTTTTTTTTTAATATTTTAAGTAGTTGTTGCTCCAAAAAAAAAGATTCAAAAGTAATTTTTCACTTATATCCTAAGCAAATTGACACTAAAAATTCAAACAAAGACAATTTGATATTTCTAAATGATTTTCAAAGGTGGTTAGGATATATTAATTGGCTTTATCTTATATTAACCTCATCTTAAGCTTGCCACAGGAGGACTTAAACCTCTGTTTTCAAGGTAGTTACAAATTAACTGGCAAAGGACAAATTACAGATAATAGAGAAGGCTACTGTAGTCAGCTGTTTATGATATTGAAAGGATAGAAAATAATACAGCCTAACTCTAATGACCCCAAGAAGTCAGAAGTTTAAAATGCTATCTTGCTTTGTTAGAAACTAGGTAAAAGGCCACATTCCAGAGCCCGCTCTTTGTTTAGACCTAGCAGAAAGGCCTTGAATAGGTGATCCTGGCCCCACAAGGTAACTGGAAATGGGCTAAGCTTATCTTGCTTCTGTAAACTGCTTAAGCCTTTACCCCTATGCAGGAGTTCACGCAGCTATAGACATTCAAGAAAATAGGAAACTAATTGGTCCACTAATCACGGGCTCCAATAATTTAAACTGATTGGCCTAAAAATTATGGAGTGGTACAAATCAATTGGCTCGCATTTCACGGGCTCTCCATGCTAAGAAATGATTGGTTTGTGATTCTCGGGCTTTGTCGTAAATTTATAAAAGCTGTCACAATTCGGCACTTGTGGTCCTCAGTCCTCTAGCCCTGCACGGTGTACGGCTGTGGAAACCAGAATTCTGGAATAAAGAAAACCCTCATGTTATTGCATCGAGACCGTTTCTCATGAGTGATTTGGGTGTCACCTTCCGGGGCGTGGGGTGCTAGGGCACCCTCCGTTTTTGGAGTCTTACAATGTGTGTTCACTGCCATTCCTTGGCAAAGGGAACGTTAATGTAGAATCACCTTTGTCCTTCTCCAAGTAAAGTTTTAACATCCTCTGATAAAAATATATTGATGTGTTAATAAAGTGTCAGATAAAATCATAAACATATGTTAAAAGGAATGTCTTTAAGAACCTGATGAAACATTTCTCCCTTGTTTCAAACAGCAATCAAATTGGTTATTGCAGAATATTAATAGTTTACCTATTACATGGCAAGCCTTTTAGGCAAAATTAATAATTGTTTTCCAAAAGATAAGTTGTGAAAATTTGCTTCCGTGCATGCTTATGTATTTCTATAGATTTATACATGCATCCCATAGAGAATACATTTACTATGGGAGTGATACTCATGTAATTGGATCACATGCATACATTTTTGAGTTTCCCCTGGCTTCAGCACAGATAATTGACTTGGGTGCTGCAGCGGCTATTTTTAAGATGTTAAAAATCAAGATTTTAATTTATATATTAATAGTAAATATATATGTATTATATATATATAGCTTATATATATATATATATATAGCTTATGGTTTACAGTTGCTTAAAACTGTTCCTTTTTTGATACTGCTAATTCTTAAATAACTAAAAATGCTACATTTATTTTCTATGCTTACATAGTCGTTGCCTACATTATTGTCTATATTTGGTGTTCCAACTCAGATTTAAAAAGAGAATGGAACTGCCTATTTATTGCAGTAATCAAACATTTGAGGTGTCTTTGACAATTTAATTCTTCATAATCCTTAAAGATGGGATAATATGGAAGATTTAAAACAATATTTTTTAAAAAAAAAAGAAGAAAATTATATCCCTGTGCATATTGTTTAAATTATGCTTGTATATTTTTAAGAAAATTTTAAAATTTGGATGCCAAGGAACTCTCTGCTGAGTGTCTATGGCTCCCTACAACTAGGCCTGCTTACGCCTGGGTGAAATGGAAGGATCCACACACTGGTGTATGTCATGATCCCAATCAGGTATTTAATATGGGGAAGAGGGCATGTTTGTGTTTTTTCTACAGGATGCTGAAAGTGTGTGCTAGCTGTCACAGTGATTGGAGTGACATGCTGTTGCTGGGACAAAGAACGATGCTGACCTGTGAGCTTGCTGAGTCACCTGACAATGGTGACAGAGAAGCTGTTTTGGACATTTGTCCCTGACCCACCTTTGCTTGCCTATATCCCAGACTGGACAAGCTGCCTTGCCTCAAGCTTTTAGACCTTGTGGGACAGAGAACATGGAGACTGTTAAACTAACTTAAAAGAGGAGTTATAATGAGTCTTCCCTTTCCCTTAATGTGATCAGCTGACTCAATCATAGACAGGTCTAGAAATAAATCCAATACTGGAGATTTCAATTATGAAGATGGCTGATAATCTCCTTCAGCCAGCTGAGTTAATTTAAAATATAGTCTACACTCTTCCTGAGAAGTAACAGCTTGTATCTTGATTCACAAAGCTATCCTCCCCCACCCCAGAGGCCTGGCTTTGTGTCTGAAAGTCGCTAATATGCAACTGAATGAGACACCCTGGGCCATTGGAAGACAAGTTAATTCTGTTTTGCTTCTTATTCTTGATCTTGTTTGTTAAGTAGACTGGCTGTCTCCACCCAGGCTCACGTGGATTGAAAATCACAAGTCTGTCAAAGACACTTGCAGAGCGTTTGGCACACATCGACTCTCTGGCATGAATACCTATACAAGTGGATCTCCTTTTAGGAGCCACATAGAACTCAGATCTATGTGTGTCTGCTTGCGAGCAGACATGGGTACCAGTGAGAGGTGCAAGGCAAAGCACTGCAGGGGGAGGACTATGTTTTCTGTTTCTGGGTCCCCTGTGAAGTATACCTGATTGCAGAGAGGTTGGTGTTTAGAGGCGGTCCTTAAAATAACAAGGAAGCCTAAGTCCTCTCCTCCAAAAAAAGACACCATAAGTATCTAGGAGGATCAGGTCAATTCTTCCCCTCTATGGTTAATGCCCACCGTCTTTTGGCGAATGTTTATCCACTTGGCAGTTACCTCCTCATCTTAAAAAGGGAGGAGATGCAGAGAGCCGTATTGGGGTGCTATGCCACCTGGAACAACTTGACATTGATCAAGGTGAAGTTTCTCTCCCAGCCTAGGGTGGAGCACTCAGAGTGAAGGTGAAGTTCACTGTTCCTCCAGGTCTATGAATTCCTGAATTAAGCAGGTGACCCTCCCATCCACCTGGGCAGTGGAGCCAGTGCCCAGTAGTAAATTTGTAGAAAAAAAGACTCCAAGAGCTTTTTAATAACCCCATGTGGAGTGCCTGGAATGAAATTTTACCTTATTTGCTCCCCTTATTAGAACCACTGGTGAACTTGCTATTGATCCTGTCCCTGGGACTCCTAATCTTTAACAAAAATAGCTGCCTTTTAAGAGAACACATCAGTACCACTCAGGTGCTAATGCTGCGGCAACAGTACCAGGAACTAGGACTGTATGAGCCCTCATTTCAAGACTGAAATGGCCATAAGAAAAAAGAGGGGAATGTGAGAACCCTGTCAGAAACACCAGGCCAGCTCCCCGAGACCCAGAGTGGGGGCTCGAAGCTACTCTGAAACTTTGCATTCTGCCCAGGACTGCCTGGGGGAGGATAAGGCCTAAACAGAGCCACCCAGCCTAGGGTGAGGCCAGAGAGGGAAGTGACTGGACAAAAGCACACAATGCCAGGAAATACCACAAGTACCTCAAGGTGGGCAGGACAGGGCCAAATGGCAGAGACAACCTCATTTGAATTGACCAATAATTTTAAATGTTGCACAGGGTAACCAATCACAGTTGTCCAACTCAGGTGACCGCTGAACTCCCCGCCAAAATGTTCCTTAAAAGGGTATGCTTTGTGAGCTCAGGGTCTCCTCTTGCCTGCGTGCTGAGGGATCCTGGAACAATAAACCTCTTGCAGATTGCAGCGATTCCGGTCTCGGTGGCCTTATTGAGTGGGGGGTCTTCCGACGGACTCTTACAAAGGGAGAATTAATGGTAATCACCTTAAATGTTTTTAAGTATGCATGGAAGAATAAATCTAGGCCTTTGATCTCAGTGCGTAGTAAGAAAAAAAAGGCTTTGATACAGGTTTCTCGTGAATCTAAAGCCAACCTCTTCTCTAAACACGTCCAGGTCAGCTCAGGCTATACAAAGGAGAAACCCTATCTCAATAAATAGTAATAATTGTTTGAAGTTGTTTTAATTGTTGTAAATGATTTTAATTGTAAAAATGAAAGTGGTTATTTCCAGCTTATGGCTATTATAAATAAGGCTGTTATGAACATAGTGGAGCATGTGTCCTTACATGTGTGCCTTGAGGCATCTTTTGGGTAAATGCCCAGTAGTGGTGTGGCTGGGTCCTCATGTAGAACTATTTCCAATTTTGTGAGGAACCACCAGATCGTTTTCCAAAGTGGTTTTACCTGCTTGCAATCCAACAGCAATGGAGGAGGGTTCCTCTTCCTCCACATTCTCCACAGCACCTGCTGTCCCCTGAGTTTTTTATCTTAGCCTGAGTTTTTGACTGCTGCAAGTTGCCAGGCAGGTCGGGGTACAATACAGGCTACCTTGCCAGAATCCAACATGTCAGGTGCCTGAGCCCTGAATCTTTCAGGAGGGTAGAGATGTTACCTGGAGGAGGTTACACATTCCCAGGTAACTGCCAGAGGCTGTCACGCCAACAGTCATCTTCCCAGCTGTCCTGACCTGCAGGACAGTCAACAGGGTCCCCGGAACTACCAAAGAGGAAGGCGAGAGACAAGAGACACGAAGACGAACAGCAAGTCTGTATTCTGATCAAGCTGTCAAATTTTATTTTTTACACAAGTCAACTTAAAGGGAAAGGTATAGGTGTAGGGAGGGGTTAAGGGGGAACAATCTCAGGGGGCTGGCATTTCTTAGAAAATTTCTCAGAATTTCTGGGAAAAGCTAGTTATTGCTGTTGGAATTTTGGCATGATAAAGGGGGTCATGAGGAGGTGAAGTGGAAAGGGGTTGCTATAGTAACCTATCCACAGATGAGCTTCAAAAGGAGGGGGTTTTGAGATCTACGAAAGAATGGCTCCTGGCATGGAGATCTAAGTGAGAATGACTCCTGGTATCGAGATCTCCTAGCATCAAGATCTAGGTGGGGATGGCTCCTGGTATGGAGAGCTCTTGGCATTGAGATCTAAGTGAGGATGGCTCCTGGCACCCAGCTGCCTATTTTAATATTGTCACTATGCAAATGAGCAGAGAGGGAACTGAAGCCATGAAAAGACCAGAAGCAAGATAGAGCCAAGACTTCACAGCCCAGGGGACACTTTGGCTCCTCTCAAATCAGACTTGAACTTAGCACTGAGAGAATAAAAAGCCGAGGAAGCCCACCATCCACAGAAAGACAGGAGGCAGAAAGAGATGAGGGATGTGAGACGTGACAGAAGCCACCTCTCAAGAGGATGCCATTGGGGATGGAGCAGACAGCCTCTACCATCCCAGCCACAGCCACACAGGAGGCAGATTCCAGTTCAAGGGAATTGCTATTGTGCATGGCCATCGATCACACCCCTAGCAACTGAGCCACAAATGTTTCTTGAAGGAGAATGGAGTGGTCTGCTCTGTGTTAGGCACCCCGAGCTCTGCAATAATGATTTCTCATTTAAAATAATACTTTCCACATCCTGAAAAATCCCTTTCTTTTTTACCAGACAGGGCAGGGTGTTTGAAATTTTTGAGAATTATTTTTGGTTGATTGATTGAAGTGGAGCCAAAAACGGCCTTGTAGATGCTAATCAAAGACTCTGCCACTGAGCCAAGTCCCCCACCTTTCTAAGGCAAGGTTGCCTGTGTACTCTTAACCGGTTTCAAGCTCCTGTTCTTCATGCCTGTACCTCCAAGAGGGTAGGACTACGAGAGTGTGCCACAGAGGTCTGTAATAATCTGAGAATCTATGCTCTGCCAGGCCAGTGATGGCAGGGTTGAACTAATTCTGACCTTTGTGACAGACCCACATGGCATGGATTTAGCCCAAAGTTCTAGGAGAAGAAACTGGTTCAGAGAAATAAACCTCTAACCAGCTGGTAAGTGCTACCAGGGAATTCATGTCCAAACATTGTATATTTCTTTAGAGATGTGGTCTTACTCTATAGCTCAGGCTGTCCCTAAACACCCAAAATCCTCCTGCCTTCTCAGTGCTGGGATTACAGGGATACACTAGCATGCAGTCTTAGCTACTGTCCTATTGCTATGAAGAGAGACCATGACTAATGCAACCCATAAAAGAAAACATTTGATGGAGGACTTGCTTATAGTCTCAGAGAGGGAGTCCATAGCCATCATGGTGGGGAACACGGTGGCAGGCAGGCCCCTGTACCCCCATGTTACAAACCTGCCCCTGGCTGGTAACCACCAATCAGGAGAAAAACAGAAGTTACATTTATTGTTTGGTTCCCAGCATGAGCCAATGAAGTTAAAGGCCATAATACCCCCAAATTAGATACTTGCCAGGCTAGAAACACTCACCTTTTGCTTGCCATTTTCTATAAAACCTTGTGAGAGTTTGGGGCTACTCCACCAAACTGTCCTGTGGGTCAGCAATGAGTAAGGCAGGCTCTAGCTTGTAAATAAAGAGACCCTAGTGTGATTGCTCTGGGGTTGGCTCCTGGTTGGTCTTTTGGGGCTCAAGAATGCTTCCTGGTGCAACAGAAGTTCTAGCCAGAGCAATTTAAAAAAAAAAAAAAAAAAAAAAAAAAAAAAAAAAAAAAACAACTAAAGGAGACCCAAATTGGAAAAGAAGTCAAACTATAAATATACTCAGATGAAATGATAGTATATAAAAGTGGTGCCGAAAATTCTCCCGGAGAACTCCTAAAACTCATAAACACCTTGGCAAAGTGACTGGATATAAAATTAACTCAACCCCTCCCAAAAGAAACAGTAGCCCTCCTTTATACAAACTACCAGGGAAACAATACCCTTCACACTTCACAATAGCCACAAATAACACAATACCTTGGTGTAATCTCACCAAGAAAGTAAAAGATCTGTATGACAAGAACTTCAAGTCCCTGAAGAAAGAAATTGAAGAATATAGCAGAATATGGAAAGATGTCCCATGTTCATGGATCAGTAGTAACATGGTAAACATGGCCACTTACAAAAGCAATTGGCAGATTCAATGCCCATCAAAATAACAACAAAATTTTTTACAGTCCTCCACAGAACAATTCTCAATTTCATATGGGAAAACAGCAACAACAACAACAACAACAACAAAAAAAAACAGGATAACTGATTACATATTTATTTACCAATCAGAATTAACTGGGGGCAGGGGCCCTCATGCTACATGCAGATTCTGAATCTTGGAGGCCAGCACTTAGCATTATAATAAACAGTAAAAGACAAAAACGTCAACACACCTTGCCTAAATCTCATGCCTCTTGCAGCTTCTGTGGGTACAGCACACACATGGGGTCTACCTGCTTGCAGAACCACTTGCAAACCACTCACACATATACAGATAATTCTTAAGCACACACACACAGATGACAATTCCCTTTGTATAAATATCTATAGGAGAGACGTCTATCCATGTGGAAACCAGACTGGTGTGTGTAGACTTTATAGGAAGGAGATTAGAAGGTAGTGAGATGACACTTAGTGATCACAATGGCCTGCTTTGTTGAGTGAAGATGTTCCACAACGGACTGTGGTACTGACAGGAAGTTTAAGTGGGTGCAATGGAACCTCCTAAGCTGTACCCACTAAAGGAAATCCATCATGATTCAATAACACTGGAATTCTGAATATGTTTAATACCTGGTCCAAATCCCTGGTGCATTTCTCTTGGCAGCTGCTCACTGGAATAAGATGCACATACTCCCCAGGGCACTCAGTGACTGCAGTTCACTGGACATGACACAGGCTTTGAAACCCCAAAGCCCACCTGTGCTGGGTAGTTTCATGCCAACTGGACATAAGCTAAAGTTTTTGAGAAGAGGGAACCTCAATTTAGAAAATTCTTCCTTAAGATTGGGTGGATATTTATTGTTGAGGCCTGCCCCCTAGCATAGCTGTAGCCATTTTGTTCCATATCTGCCAGTCATTGACCCAGAAACATAGTTTAACTTAGAGCAGGGTCATGTTGACTACATAACCTGATATGATTGTATGTTCTGAGATTTGTTGGTCTTAAGAAATTCCATATCATAAGATCTATTTAGGACCAATTAGAATAAAGGTCATGTAGAACTGTTCTGTCTAGCTAACCAAAATAGCTTGAGTCA
Source organism: Apodemus sylvaticus (assembly GCF_947179515.1). Lineage (NCBI taxonomy): Eukaryota > Metazoa > Chordata > Mammalia > Rodentia > Muridae > Apodemus > Apodemus sylvaticus. Next base: position 45,676,161 of record NC_067492.1, on the reverse strand, counting down.
GCTGACTACTGGGCAGCACTTCCTGCACCTGTGTGTGAGCTCACTGCGATGTTTTTTCTTTTCTAAGCTGGCCTGGAGAAATATACAGAGTCCAGCCTCAGCTCCTGAGTCTACGCTGTGACCCTGATCGGTCAGTCTTGGGGTGTGCATTCAATAAATTATCCCTATCTACGATCACTGTTTATGTGGTTTGTGTGGTAATTCCTGAACCCCAACTTTTGTGGTCCATGCTGCTGAGATACTTTACAGAAATCTGTATCAGAGTTTTACAAGGGATTAACTCACTGACTCCAACAACAAACATTCTTTACAAACCAATATCCACAAATGGTTACTTTCAACCTCTACAGTAGTTTTTTATTGAATATATTCTTCATTTACATTTCAAATGTTATACCCTTTCTGTTTCCACCCTCCCAGAAAACACCCAACCCATTCTCCCAGCCCCTGCCTCCAAGAAGATGCCCCTCCACCCAGCCCCTCTCCATTTCCACACACTGGGGTATCTATCGAGCCTTTACAGGACCAAGGACCTCTCCTCCCACTGATTCCTGACAAGGCATTCTTCTGCCACACTTTTGGCTGGAACCATGTGTACCGCTTGGATAATGGCTTAGTCCCTGGTAGCCCTGGGGCGTCATTCTTCCCATGGGGCTGCAAACCCCTTCAGCTCCTCCAGTAATTTTTAAGAAGTTGCATTCAACTTCTGGTTTTGTTGCTTTCAGAAAATGATACACATGCAGTATCTAGGCCAAGGAGGGCATGGAAGAGTACATAACTTAAGATTGTAGCTATATATTAGTCTAGGTTGTAAAGGCTGATTACAAGGGAAACCCAATGCAAGTGAAGTTGGGTATTCCGTTATCCTCTTAAAGCAGCTTGTGATGGCTGGTTCTTGGTTGTCAGCTTGACTGTATCTAGACTTAACTAAACCTGAAATGCCAGGGCACACCCTGATTGTTACACAGGTTGGACAGGTTGAGTTCAAAGAGGGATGGATGTCTTAAGTGATTTTAAAGTGTATTATTGGCTTTGAGGACCAGCAAATGTTCCAGTCTCTTAGAATGTAAGAGATCTTTTCAGAAGATTGCACTGCCACACTGAGATGCAAGCAAGTGTCCCAGTGACCTCCTTTAGTCTACAGCTCAGGGGTTTCCAGTGTACCCTTTTAGGCTTGCTAGCACCACCACAGTTACAGAATAAAGTCACACTCAGGATAAGGCAGACCATTGCAAGCTCTAGCTTTCACTTCCCCACCTTCCTTCCCTTCCTATGAATTCAGTCATGCTATAATCTGCTTTGCGTATGGATAGGAATCCATGCCCTAGATATTTATCTGAAGGAAACTGCTGCCGATCATCAAACGGTTGACCTTAGTGACAGTATAGTTTTCTCAGACAACATCTATGTTTTATGCCTCAGATTTCAATTATAGGGATAAAACAGCATGCCCAAAAGCAACTTGTGGAGGAAAGAGTTTATTTTATTTTCCAACTCTTCCCCCCTATTAATTATTTATTCATTTTACATCCTGAGCAAAATCCTTCCTCCTCCCAGTTTCTGCTTTACATAGCCCCTTCTCCCTCTCCTTCACCTGAGAAAGGGCATTTCCCCACTGAGTACAAACCCATCCTGGCACCTCAAGTCACTATACTCTCCTGCTGACAAGACAATCAGTTAGGGGAACAGGATCCACAGGCAGGCAACAGAGTTAGTGTAAGCCCCTTCTCCAGTTTTGGGGGGTACCTGTAAACTGGGAACCCCCAAGAGTCCAGGTTAGTTAACTCTGTTGGTCTTCTTTCAGAGTCCATATCCCCTGCAGGTTCCTCAATCCTTTCCCCCAACTCTTCCACAAGACTTTCTGAGTTCCAACTAATGTTTGGAACTCTACATCTGTTTCAGTCAGCTGCTGGGTGGAGCCTCTCAGAGGACAGTTATGCTAGGCTCCTGTCTGCAAGCACAACAGGGTACCATTAATGGTGTCAGGGATCAGTTCTTGCCCATGGCATTCGTCTCGGGCTGGTCCAGACATTCGTTGTCCATTCCCTCTGTCTCGGCTCCATCTTTGTCCCCCGCACTTCTTGAAGGCAGGGACATATTTGGAGTTGAAGGTTTTGTGGGTGGGTTGGTGTCCTTATCCTTCCTCTGGGTACAGGAGGTGACCACTTCAGGCTTTGTACCCCCCACTGCTATGAGTCACAGCTAGCACCATTCTCATAGACTTCCTGGAGCCTTTCCCATCCCAGGGCTCTGGTTCATTCTAGGGACGCACCCCATCCCATGATGATTCTCTCCCCGCCTCCATTCCCATGCCCTTCCCCTCTACCACTATGTTCCCTCCCTCCCTCCACCTCTGATGACTATTTTATTTCTCTTTCTTAGTGAGATTCAAGTGTCCCCACTTGACCTCTCCTTGTTACTTAGCTTCTTTGGGTGTATGAATTGTCATATGAATATTCTGTGCTTTGTGGTTAATATCCGTTTATAAATGAGTATATAGCATGAGTGCCTTTCTGGGACTAGGTTATGTAACTCAGGATGATATTTTCTTGTTCCGTTCATTTGCCTGGTGATTTCATGATGTCCTTGTTTTTAATGGCTGAGTAGTATTTCATTGTGTAAATGAACCACAATTTCTTTATCCATTCTTCAATTGAGGGACATCTGGATTGTTTCAAGTTTCTGGCTATTACCAATAAAGCTGTTATGAATGCAATGGAGCATCTTTTGGGTATATGCCCAGGAATGGTATAGCTGGGTCTTGAGGTAAAACTATTCCAAATTTTCTGAGAAACCGACAAATTGATTTCCAGGGAGGTTGTACAAATTTGCACTCTCACCAGCAAGGGAAGTATGTTCTCCTAGGTCCACAACCTCCCAAAGCATGTGCTGTCCCTTTAGTTCTTTGTTTGTTTGTTTGTTTGTTTTGGGGGTTTTTGGGTTTTTTGTTTGTTTGTTTTTCGAGACAGGGTTTCTCTGTGTAGCCCTGGCTATCCTGGAGCTCACTCTGCAGACCAGGCTGGCCTTGAACTCAGAAATCCACCTGCCTCTGCTGCCCAAGTGCTGGGATTAAAGGCATGCACCACCACTGCCCGGCTTTTTTTTTTTTTTAAGATTTATTTAATTTATTTACTTACTTTTTTATTTATTGTTATATATATAAGTACACTGTAGCTGTCTTCAGACACCCCAGAAGAGGGCATCAGATTTCATTACAGATAGTTGTGAGCCACCATGTAGTTGCTGGGATTTGAACTCAGGATCTTCAGAAAAGCAGTTAGTGCTCTTAACCACTGAGCCATCTCTCCAGCCCTGTCCCTTTAGTTTTTGATCTTAGTCATTCTGATTAGTGTAAGATGGAATCTCAGAGTTGTTTTGATTTGCATTTCCCTGATGACTAAGGATGTCGAACATTTCTTTAAGTGCGTCTTTGCCAGTAGAGATTCCTCTGTTGAGAATTCTCTGTTTAGTTCCATATCTCATTTTAAAACTGTTTAAAAACAGTTATATGGTTTGTTGGTGTCTAACTTCTTGAGTTCTTTATTTTGGATATTAGCCTTATGTCGTATGTAGAGTTGGTAGCCAATCTGTAGGCTACCATTTTGTCATATTGAAGGTGTCCTTTGCCTTACAGAAGCTTTTGTTTCAAGAGGTCCTCTTAATTGTTTATCTTAGTGCCTGTGCTTTTGGAGTTCTCTTCAGGAAGTTGTCTCCTGTACCAATTTGTTCAAGGCTATTTCCCTCATTCTCTTCTATTAATTAGATTTAGTGTATCCAGTTTTATGTTGAGGTCCTTGATCCTCTTGGACTTGAGTTTCGGGCAGGGTGATAGATATGGATAGATTTTCATTCTTCTACATGCAGACATCCAGTTAGACCAGCACCAGTTGTTGAAGATGCTTTCGTTATTCCACTGTATGGTTTTGGCTTCTTTGTCAACAATAAAGTGTTCATAGGTGTGTGGGTTTATTTATGGATCTTTGATTTGATTCCATTGATCAACCTGTTTGTTTCTATACCAATACTATGCAGGATTTTTTTTTTTATCACTATTGCTTTATAATACAGCTTGAGATCAGGTATAGTGATACCTCTAGAAGTTCTTTTATTGTTGAGAATTGTTTTGGCTAGAGTAATGTTTTGTTTAGGAATAGAAACTCTGAGACTAACTAATTAGTTCAATTAACCAATTGGTTAAATTAATCCAACCAAAAGTCCTCCATTCATATGACTAAATATTTCGGTACTATCTTTTGTCTAGACAACTGGTCCTAAAGGATAAAAACAATCCTTAGCACAGCAAAAAAACACCATACTGTTTCCTACTACTGGTATCCCATTTACACCCCCTAACAAAAGGCATTTGGATTCTGTGTTGACAAGCTGAATTAACAGGTAAATATAATCAGTAAACCCAACAGCATCATTTTGAATCAATAGTATTGTGTCCTTGTTGTCTCCCCAAGGTCTTGTCTTGATGAGTTAAAGTTTTGATGCCAAGTCGCCACCTTACTCTTCCTCTTGAGTCCTCTCCTCTCTATTTTGATCAGCTGTCTTCAGATACTTCACTGATCCAATGGTCTCTGGGATGCTGGTCAGACGCACTGCAGCAGGAGCCATCTGGGACTTCCTTCATTTTCTGGAAAGACACAAGAATAGCTCTCACTGATATTATCTTTCAATAGACTGCGTCTCCTTTAAGGCAAAATGCTTTTGTGCAGTTTAAGAATCATCATCCTTTAAGTTGAAAGAATTTAAAGTAAGCATAGCAAAACTTAGCATAGTAGGTCGGGATTTGAGTAGATGTTATATCCCTAAATATATCCCCTTTTTATTTTTAAAATTTGCCATTTAAGTATTTAATGGTCTCATTCGACAGCAGCTTGACCCTGTAGCTTATAAGATATTCAAGTAAAATGATTAATATTACATAAATTTCAAAAATCTTTAATGTTTGTTAATATAAGCAGGGCTATTACCAGTTTTTATTTGTTGTGGGAGTCCTAGAAAGGAGAAAATATATAATAAATGGTTTAGGGCTTCCAAGGTGGTTTCACCACTGTGAACAGAAGCAACAAATATAGTAGAAGAAGTATTAACCATTATATAAACATACTTTAAATGTGCAGATCCTGAGATACAAGTAATATCTGTTCACCAAATGCCCTTAGACTTTAACACTCAAGCACTTATCCTGCCAGCAGAGGGCAATGTGACTGAAAGAACAGGAACAGCTGGAATAATTGGCCCTGCTTAGTCACAAGGTAAAGAGTGAGATAACTCAGTCCCAAAAGACAAACATGGTAGGCATTCACTTACAAGTGGAAATTAGCCATAAAGTACAGGATAAGCATGCTTCAATCCACAGACCTAAAGAAGCCAAGTAACAAGGAAGGTAAAAGGGGGTATCCTTGAATCTCACTGAGTAGGGGAAATAGACATCAGAGATGGATGGAGGGAAGGAACTGAGGGTTGGAAACACGAGGGATCTAGTGGAGAGAGCACAGAAGGAGAGAGAACTGAAATCTAGCCCACAAGCTAGAAACCAAGAATAGAAGCTCACAGGAATCTATGAGGATGACCCTATCTGCCAAAGCCCAGCCTCTGCTTGGAGAGGAGTTCTGAGGAAAGGGCATCTGGGATCATCAAGAGAAATGACTCAAAGTCAGTTGTGGGGGTACAAGCTGGCAGCCTGTGTTCTGCACCTGCTGGCTCTCTAGACAGCTAGCTCATCAAGATAGCTCAGCTTGGGGTTGGAGAAATGGTTGCGCAGTTAAAAGCACTGATTGCTTTTCCAGAGGTCCTGAGTTCACATGGTGGCTCGCAGCCATCTGCAATGGGATCTGATTCCTTCTTCTGGCATGTCTGAAGACTGCATCACTGTACTCACATACATAAAATAAATAAATAACCCTTTAATCCCAGCACTTGGGAGATAGAGGCAGGTGGATTTCTGAGTTCAAGGTCAGCCTGGTATACAGAGTGAGTTCCAGGACAGCCAGGCCTACACAGAGAAACCCTGTCTTGAAAAAACCAAATAAATAAATGAATGAATAATGAATAACTAAATAAATCTTAAAAAAAGAAAAAGATAGCTCAGTTCTTGAAGGCCAAAACCCAGTCTTTTGTTTACATATCAGTTCAATCATCCATCCCAGATTCCCTTTTGATTATACAGACAAATTAGCATTTTATGACCAAGATTCTTAGAAAAGACAGCAAGTACATTTTTTTAACATAGCAATGAACTCAGAGATCTTCCTGCCTTTGTACGTATAGATGATAATCTACCTGGATGGGATGGGAACTCTGAGACTGCCATTCCTATCACTCCTGGCCAGAAACTTAATCCGTCTCAGGCTGACCTTGATCTCAGGACTCTGCCTGCCTTTGTAAGCATAAACAATAAAATTAGCTGGCTGGGATCTTGCCCTGAAATTACCACTCCCTAGATTTCTTTATCTCTTTCTTTACAATCTTTCTAACAAGCTGGCTCATAGTACAGCTATTTTTGTTCTTTTTAGGTCCAGGAAGCTCCTCATATTGTCAGACATAACCCTGTGGCCATCAGTCATGTAAGGCAATGCCTGCCCCAAGCCCCTGGTACTTTACCCCAACAGTCACCTGGTTACAGTCAGACAGCCTGGCTCACTATAAAGGGGGATGCTTGGCCTCTCCTCCCTCTCTTGACCTCTTCTCTTCTCTTTCACTCTCTTCTCTTATCTTTCTCTTTCCCCATTCCCTTCCCCGTCTTTCCACTTGGCCATCCATGGCCACCTTCTACTTCTCTACCTTTTCTCTTTCCCTCTACTTTCTACAACAAAGCTGTAAAATCATGGGCTGTCTCCTTTCGTCTAAATCTGCCGTGCTGGAACAATGGAACAGGCCTCTCAGCATTTCCAGTCTCCAGACCCAACCAAGGACTCACACACACCCCACACACACCCCCACCGGGTCTCCTCCACAGGCAACCAGGCCCACGTCATATAATCCATATTATATTATATTATATTATATTATATTATATTATATTTTATTTTATTTTATGTTTTATATTATATTTTATATTATATATTATATATTATATTTTATTTTATTTTATTTATATTATATTATATTTTGCATTCACCATTTTGCTAAGAAACACTATTGCCTCCCAGACTTGTGCTGCTTCTAATTATTACAGAGTAATATTATATTTTGCATAGTTGAAAAATTATATATTCTTGAACTTGTAAGACACCCCGCCACACTCAGTCAGTTGTGCTTACTTCAAAACACACCTGAGTGAGACAGCAAGATGCAGATCAATGCAAAAGCAAGAGGTTTATTTTCCAGTGCTTTGGGGTCGACCTTCAATTAGTCCCTCAAGGCGTGTGAAGAGAAGATGACCCCAATGGCTATTACAAGCAGTTTTTATATTTTTTAGGGGCACAGGTTACATCAGCAAGGTTACAGTTCAAACTTATTGACTAAGCTTATTGACCTTTAAATCTATTGTCTAGTAAGCATGACACACATTTGAACTCTACCTGGGACTTTCCAGAGTGTCAGGTAACTATCAGTCAGTACACTGAGAATTTTTTACTCAAGAGTGTCCCTGTGGGTAGAGAATGGAACTTGGTCTAGCCTTGACCCCAGGTGGGAGGGGGAAGCTATAAGGAGGGTATGGGACTGGAAAAGCCCTTAGGGTCCCACAAACTCACATTTTCATCCCACATCCACATCCTAAGGGCTGTCCTGAAGGCCATAGCATTCATCATTTTGCTAAGAAACGCTCTTGCCTCCCAGACTTGTGCTGCTTCTAATTATTACGGACTCATTACCCATGGCAGGGAGAACATTCTACAATAACTTTGGCAGGGAGATTAATTCCTGAAGGAGGAACATAATGTAAATTACGGACATTATTATACAAGCAAGCCCCACACCCACAGCAACCATGAGCACTTGTGGAGGCCCACATCCTGATAGGTCTGCTCCAGGGGTGAGAACTGTGTCACACTGTCCCTTCTGCATAGTCATGCAAGACTCAGCACCTAGCTAAGATACCTAGCAAAAGAGGATATGGAACCTGAAATGGCCTCCTCCAGTAAAAATTTGGACACCATCCCAGTCAAAAAACCTTTGACCCACAATTTGTCCTACCTACAATAGGTGCAGGGGTGAAATGGAGCATAAATTGAGGAAACGGCTAACCAATGACTGGCCCAGCTTGAGACCCAGGCCATGAGAGAAAGCACACACTCTAAGAGAATCTCTATGCACTGTGTGGCCACATCACCTGTTAATAAAAAGCTGTTGGACTGTTAGCTTAGGTGAAAAATAAGAGGTGGGCATTCCAGCAGGGAGAGAGGGTTCTGGAATAGAGTCAGGCATGGGAAGATGCAGATGGTCACATTAAACTGAGGAGAGGTAACTATAAAGCCCCAGAGGGTCTTTACCTGCCAGGAGACCCTGAGTGACACAAGACTTGTATCGATGCAAAAGCAAGAGGTTTATTTTTCTGATGCACCAGGATCGACCTTCAGCAGTCTCTCAAGCAAGAAACTGGAGGTGATTCTGATTCTCACTTACAAGTGCCTTTTATATGTTTTTAGAGGGCAGATCACAGTATCAACAGCTAGGCACTTGGTGATGGGTAGTTAGGCTGACCTTTTGGCTGATTGGCTGGGCTGATATCAGATCATCCTGAGTGAGCACCTTTGTTCCCCAGAGGGCCCAGGCAGCTTCAGTCAGTACATTTTATGATTTTTCTGAGAAGTGTTTTGTCAGAGTCATTTCTGGGAAATCGTCCTGGGGCCAAGAGCATGAAAGTCTCCCTTGGGGCCTAATGCCCTTTCCTGGAGCCATCTCAGAATTAGGTCAGAGTTGCTTAATCTTATCAGTAACCAGCCAAGTGGTAGAAATTAACCAAGATAACTGAGTTATGAACTAGGAAAAATGAGCAAAACTTTATTGCCTAAGCATCCATTCCGATCGATTAAGTCTCAGAGTTGTTATTTCAGAAACCAGTGGTAAAGCCTGGCTATACCACCCCTGACACAATGATATTCTACTATACTTGCAGGCAGGTGCACAGAATAATTGTCACCTGCGAAGCTTCACCCAGTAGGTGGTTGGGAACAGATGCAGTGAGCCATGGTCAAGCATTAGGCAGAGTTTGGGGAATCCTGTGGGAAAAGGGTAGGAAGAGGAAGGATTGAAGGAGCCAGAGATGTCAAGGACACCACAAGAAAACCTACAGAACTAACTTACCTGGGCCTCACAGAGGCTGAACTCTCAACCAGAAACATACATAGGATGGACCTAGGCCCTGTGTACATATACGTATGTAACAGTTGCACATCTGGGTCTTCTCTTTTTTTTCTTTTTTTCTTTCTTTCTTTTTTTTGGGGGGGGGTGTTTTTGGTGTTTTGGGGTTTTTTGGATTTTTTTTTTCGAGACAGGGTTTCTCTGTGTAGCCCTGGCTGTCCTGAAACTCACTCTGTAGACCAGGCTGGCCTCGAACTCAGAAGTCCACCTGCCTCTGCCTCCCAGAGTGCTGGGATTACAGGCGTGTGTCACCAGTGCTCGGTTCATGTGGGACTCCTAAATCATAGCCAGGGGCTGTCTCTGACTCTAAAGCCTGTCCCTTTAGTCCCTTTCACCTAACAGAGCTGCCTTGCCTAGCCACAATAAGAGAAGATGTGTCTCGTCCTACTGCAACTTGAGATTCCAAGGCAGGCTAATATCCATAGGAGGCCTTCCCTTTTCTGAGGAGAAAGGAAGAAGGGAAGGAGAGGGTAGAGGGAGGGATTGAAGGGAGAAGAAGCTATCATCAAGATATAAAGTAAATTAATTAAAAAGATAGCCAGTGCCCTTTCTGTCAGGGGACAGCCATTGTTAGACTATTTGGACAACAACTAGTAAACACTTGGTAAATTTGTGTGTGTGGAGGGGATTAGACTTAACTTTTCCTCCAGCAAGGAGGACTCTGTGCTGCCTTGACTAAGGAGTGTTGCTTTTATACAGACCATTCTGGGGTTATGAAAGAGTCAATGGCCAAGGTGAGAGAAGGGCTAGCCACTGACTGTTCTTCTAGAGGTCTTGAGTTCAATTCCCAGCAACCACATGGTGGCTCACAAAATTGTTTAGCAATTGTCAAGGGTAAAAAAAAATCCTAAGACCAAGGGGAAAAAATCTCATTTTCAAGAATAGGCAGGTTGTACTTATCTGGAGTCCATTTGATCTGTGACAAGTGGGTCCAAGTCTTGGGACTCTTGATTCTCTGAAGTTTGTGTGAGGTTTAGTTTATAAAAGGATATACATTATCATTTATCATTGTATTGAAATCCAATCACAAAAGAATACACATGGAATGCAATCACTGATAAGTGGATATTAATTAGCCCAGAAGCTCTGAATACCTAAGACACAATTAGCATATCAAATGACTCTCATGAAGAAGTAAGGAGAGGGCCCTGATCCTGGAAAGGCTTGATCCAGCATTGTAGGGGAGAACCAGGACAGAGAAAAAGGAGGGAGGTGATTGGAGAATGGGTGGAGAGAAGAGGGATCATGGGACATATGGGGAGGGGGAACCGAGAAAGGGGAAAGCATTTGGAATGTAAAAAAAGAATTTAGAAAGAAAAAGAAAGAAATCCATATTTTAGAAATTTAGTTAAAAGGTGTCTATTATAAACTCTATAGATACACAGATTGAACAAAAATGTTTTTAGCATGATGAGAAGAATCTTTAAGTGTGAGGGACTAGAAAACCCCTTAGGGTCCCTCATTCCTCCCCTCCACCCCCTTTTCCCCCTTTTCTTGTACAAGCTCCAATCCTGTTCCTCAGAATGTACTGACGGATAGTTACATGATCCTCTGGAAAGTCCTAAGTAGATTTCAAATGCATGTCATGCTTGCTAGCCAATAGGTTTAAAGGTCAATATGCTTAGTCAATAAGTTTGAACTATAAATTGATGTGACTTGTGCCCTTAAAAAGTATAAAAACTGCTTCTAATAGCCATTTAGGGTCACCTTCTCATCACTTCTCTAGAGGGACTGATTGAAGGTATCCCCCACGTGCCAGAAAATAAACCTCTTTCTTTTGTATCAATCTGCACCTCAATGTCTCACCAGGAGTATCTCAAAATAAGTACCACTGGTACTTCCCACATTAGGACAATGGAAGTCTTGTGATTGGACCAGAAAAGGGAGGTGGAGCTAGGAGTAGGGTGATCAGAGAGATCGCAGAAGGAGAAGGAGGAGATCCAAGATGGCTTCAGACGTGGGCCTGCATGGCATTTACTAGCCACAAATAGCTATGTTTTTATAAGGTTAGAATATTGGGATAAAGCTTTTATCATTATCAATTGGCTCTAAAATTATTGTATTGACATCTTGTATAACAGGTATAATATTTATAATATTTTTATGTATAAATAAATGTGTATACTATTTATACATAAATCTGATTGGTTAATTAAGCTTTAAGAGTTTTGATGTACTTGGTTACTGGAATATGGGTCCACCAATTCAAGGGGTTTATGGCATAGAGAAAAAACAGTTGGGATGCTGTGGGAGCTATCTGAGAGAGAATAAGTGGGTGGCAAGAACATGCCAAGAGGGACTCTGCCAGGACATGGTGTTGTGTCCTGGCAGGGCAGAAAAGATGGTGGATTATCTATTTTACTATTTCCTGCAACAGCAGACTGGCACTGACTGGGTGATGCTCCTTCCCCTGGCCCTGTCCCAAGCCTGGAACGCCCCCTTCCATTTTAATCTGACCGCTTTTGAGAGCCTGTTTGGTGCCCCAACTCACTTGGTGTCCACTGGGCCCTCCCCGGAGGTATTCCAGCTCACTGGTAGGAACCTCTCTTGAGGCTCCAAGCGCTCCTGTCAATACAACATGAGATTTGGCCCAAACTGTCTGCCTTAAGTGCCCCAGGGATGCCAGAGATCCCTCACTACTTCCAGACTGTAGACTGGGTCTGCATAAGGAGGATCAGGCACAGTCACTGGAACACCGGTGGAAGGGACAATTCCTGGTGCTGCTAACCACTCCCACAGCCTCAAGATGGATGGTATTGTGGCCTGGGTGCATGCTTCCCACGTGAAACCTACAGACACCCTGATCCCCAGGGACTGCAGCTGGATGGTAGAGAAGATGGACAATCCACTCAAGCTCAGGATCACAAGACCTTAATCATGACAGCCTAGTGGCACTTTTGGATTCTGGTTCCTTCCTCCATCCTATGTGCTCGTCCACCAAACCTGTTACTGCACTCACTGTCTCCCTTCTGTTGGGGTTGGGGATGGCCGGGGCAGCCACCAGGACCTCGGCTTTGGTCTTACAAGGGAAAAATTATGAAAGTTTGAGAGCAGCCATTGATTTAGATATAGAGAGAATAAAAACTTCCACCAGTCTCCCTCAAGAATCATTGACTTCACTATCAGAAGTAGTACTACAGAATGGGGGGGGGGGATTAGACTTAACTTTTCCTCCAGCAAGGAGGACTCTGTGCTGCCTTGACTGAGGAGTGTTGCTTTTATACAGACCATTCTGGGGTTATGAAAGAGTCAATGGCCAAAGTGAGAGAAGGGCTAGCCAAGCAGACGAGAGAGAGAGAGAGAGAGAGAGAAAGAGAGAGAGAGAGAGAGAGAGAGAGAGAGAGAGAGAGAACACAGTTAGGGCTGGTTCAAGTCTTGCTTTAACTCCTCACCATGGTTAACTATCCTCATATCCACCTTGTTAGGACCCCTAATTGTTGTTCTGCTATTGTTGACCTTTGAACCCTGCATATTGTATAAGCCTATAGTCTTCATAAAAGAGAGAATATGAACATTACAGCTGATGGTCCTGCACTAATATATGAGATCCTGAGGACGGGACCTGAAGAATATGAGTTAGTTACCCAAGACCCCTGAGTGTAGCTCCAGGGGGAATGAGGGACCCTAAGTGGTTTTCCAGTCCCATAACCTCCTTAAAGCTTCCCACTCCTGCCTGAGGTCAAGGCTAGGCCAAGTTCCATTCTCCACCCACAGGAACATTCTTGAGTAAAAATTCTCAGAGTGTACTGACTGATAGTCACCTGACCCTCTGGAAATTCCCAGGTACAGTTCAAATGTGTGTCATGCTTGCTAGCCAATAGATTTAAAGGTCAATATGCTTAGTCAATGAGTTTGCTGATGTAACCTGTGCCCCTAAAAAGTATAAAATTGCTTGTAATAGCCATTAAAGGTTGCCTTCTAGACACTTGCCTTGAGGAACTAATTGAAGGTTGACCCCGATATGCCAGAAAATAAACCTCTTGCTTTTGCATCGATTTACATCTTGGTGTCTCACTCAGGGGCATCTGAAAGTAAGTACCCCTGACCAAGGGTCAGGGTCTTATGAGTGTATATTCAGAAAACAACCAAAGGGAAATTAAAATCTTGAGCTTTTGACTGAATTGTAAACTGACAATGTTCCATTAACTTATCAGAACTCCATTGATCAATGTGAAAATTCAGAACTTTGAAATAACAATAGCATGGAGGAGAAACATGGAACACCTCCCATTTCTTCACCCCCTTTTTTATGTCATACATTTGATTTTTTTTTAGAGCTCCAGTGACTTGTTCCTTAATTCCCTGTCCTTGAGGACCTGTATTGTGTATTTTATATAGATTATAATTCATGTTTTATAAATTTTATTCATATCTAATTCATATTTTAACATATATAATTTAATTTAATATAGCATTAATATTTAATTATGATTTCTATATTTAATTATATTAATTCTATTCACTGTATATAATATATGACTAACAAATAGAAATCATATTCAGTATTATAATTTATATTAAATATATAATCTACATTTATCCTGTATAATTTATATTTAATGTATATAATTTTTATTTGAAGTATATAGTTAATATTTAGTCCATATGATTTATGTTTACTGTGTGTAATCTATATTAATATATAGATTATATTTGATGTATAGCATTTATATTTAACTTGTATAATATGTTAATTTATATAGTCTAAATTTGAGACCATCTACATGAAATCAGGAATCCTAACTGCTTGCTCAGGCCAGCTCTGCAAATCTGCAGTGCTGTCTGCTGTCGGCCTCCAAGGAGGTGCCTCTGGAGAAGGGAGTGAGCTGCCCAAGATGGGAGGGGTTGGGAGCGACCTTCAGCCGACCCCCGCTGCTCAGGCCTCAGCGTCCCTTCATCAGAATACCATGGATTATATTCATTAACTACCTTAAGACAAGTCTCTGAATCTATAAGCATTGCTCACCATTTAGCAATGCCAGGGGTAGGGTTGGGGCAGGCCCAGCAGTTCTTTCTTGGTTCTGTCTTGAGGTAAGCCTATGGAGAAGAGCATCAGCAGGAGAAAGACTCGGTCTTGTGAGATATGTATGGTCGCCTTTTCTATAATAAAATGTGTACCTGTCTAAGTTACTCTGCAATGATAGCTGACCTGCTTGAGTTCCTCTGAGGACTGCAGTCTCTGGCATTTAGCACCACAAAGTAAAACAGCGGGAGCTGGGGAGGTGGTGGTAGGATCTGTTGCTGGTACTGCTTTCTCTTGTTTGTGAACCAGAGAGGAAGGAAAGGAAAAGAATTAAAGGAAAAGAATACAGACAAATATGCACAGTGTTTTGCTGGTGCAGACACATGAAGGAGCTTGTGCTGAAGCAGACACAGGAGAGAGGATGCTCTGCTAAAGAAGCACATCAGAGGATGCGTAATGAAGGATTCTTTGCTAACCACACACATGTATCTGCCTTGCATTGTGTAGTTGAGCTGCATTTTTCAGAACTCCATAGAAAGAAACACACCAAAAAAACTTCTGGTGATGTGCCACAGTTTCTTACAGCTTTCTCAGACTCAGGCTGATTGGCAGAGTAAAGTCAACTGAGGCAATATGCATGCCTAGGCAAAACACGTGAAGGACACGTGATATGTAGAGGATATAAACAGGATGAGAGAGAGCTTGGCTCGCTGGCACAGCTAGCTGTGCAGTGCTGTGGGTCTCAAGTCTTTGCTGATCTTCACTTCCCTAAGAGACACAGCTGAGAACTTCTGGGGCTCCTCCTTGTCCCTCCTGCTGACTCAGCTGAGCCTGAGGCCTGGCTGTCTCTCCTAGGTAGTGCCACTGCTGTTGCTAACCCAACTCTACCAAACTGGACTGCTGGTGTATCCGTGAGGTGTTTGCAAGTCGATCAGCAGGCCACGGTCACTGCAGCATCTCAGGTCCTACCTGTAGAAAGCAGCAAGGGTATTTATAATTGCCAGATGCTGGAAAGAACCCAGGTATCCCTCAACAGAAGAGTGGATACAAAAAATGTGGTATATCTACACAATGGAGTACTATTTAGCCATTAGAAACAATGAATTCATGAAATTCTTAGGCAAATGGATGGAGCTAGAGAACATCATACTAAGTGAGGTAACCCAGACTCAAAAGGTGAATCATGGTATGCACTCACTAATAAGTGGTTATTAACCTAGAAAACTGGAATACCCAAAACATAATCCACACATCAAATGAGATACAAGAAGGAGTGGTCCCTGGTTCTGGAAAGACTCAGTGAAACAGTATTTGGCAAAACCAGAACGGGGAACTGGGAAGGGGCGGGAGGGAGGACAGGGGAAGAGAAGGGGGCTTACGGGACTTTCGGGGAGTGGGGGGGGCTAGAAAAGGGGAAATCATTTGAAATGTAAATAAATTAATTAATTGGTGATTAAAAAAAAATAAAGAATATATCGAGAAAGCAGCAAGGGGAAGCAGGACAGACACCCTTGCCTGGCTTGGTGGCTGAAAGACAAATGCGTTCTCGGTGGACACCACTTCTGGACTGATGTAGCTTGCTTTAGCAGAAAGACAATTCAAACACAGTAATTTAATTCTGGGGGTGGGGGTGGGGGATGAAGCACAATGCACACTTATCAACTGGAAGGTGAGAGGTTCCCTGCAAATGAGAAGGCCAGGAGAGGAACTCTACACCAGTGGCAAGAAGGAAATCTGGTCCCATGTGTGGAAGTCAGCCAGACCAGACTGGTTCAAACTTCTGGCCCCAAGCGGTTTTATTTAGACATGTTTAAGCCCATTACAATTTTGGAAGAAAGTTTCCATTTGACAATTATCACAGTCAAAGCTTAAGGCGTGACTACATGGAAACTCCTTTTCAAAGTACAAATTTAAAGAATTAATCTATTTCCCCCCCACCCCCATATTTCAAGAAAGGGTTTCTCTGTATAGCCCTGGCTGTCCTGGAACTCACTCTGTAGACCAGGCTGCATGCCATCTTTAATCCATGCTACTGGTCCTAAAAGATAAAAAAAATTATACTTAGCATGGCAAAGCACTATCACACTGCCTCCTGTTACAGTTATGCATTTTATTTCCCCCTGACAAAAGACATGTGGACCCTGCACTGGTGAGCTGAGAGTTAACATGTTATATGATCAGTAAACATAACAGCAACCTATTGGGGTCAGTAGTATTGTACTCTTGCTGTTCCCCAAACTCTCGATAGATGAGTTAGAGTCTTACTGTCTCCCCGAATCACCAGCTTCTTCTTCCTCTTGAGCTATCGTCTCTTGATGAGTTTGTCATCTATCCTTGGACATTTCATCAATGCAGGAGCCATCTGTGACATCATTTTCTGAAAAGACACAAGCATACCTTTCCCTGGGGTTAAAAGAACATCAAGCCCTTTTCATTGATTAGTCTGTAGTTCCTTCCATATAACATACTTTGGCTCTGTCTCCTTTAGGGCAAAATGCTTTTCAGTATCAGAAGCATTATCCCTGAAGGTGAAAACTTTTTAAGTTAACATTGCTAAATGTAACATAAAATGCATGGATTTAGGTAGGTGTACATACCTTGTTCTTTTCAAAATTTGATGTTTAAGTATTTGAGGGTGTAATTCCACAACAGCCTAACCCTAACCCTAACCCTAACCCTAACCCTAACCCCTAACCCCTAACCCTAACCCTAACCCTAACCCTAACCCAATAAGGCCACAGAGACCGGAATCGCTGCAATCTGCAAGAGGTTTATTGTTCCAGGATCCCTCAGTACGCAGGCAAGAGGAGACCCTGAGCTCACAAAGCATACCCTTTTAAGGAACATTTTGGCGGGGAGTTCAGCGGTCACCTGAGTTGGACAACTGTGATTGGTTACCCTGTGCAACATTTAAAATTATTGGTCAATTCAAATGAGGTTGTCTCTGCCATTTGGCCCTGTCCTGCCCACCTTGAGGTACTTGTGGTATTTCCTGGCATTGTGTGCTTTTGTCCAGTCACTTCCCTCTCTGGCCTCACCCTAGGCTGGGTGGCTCTGTTTAGGCCTTATCCTCCCCCAGGCAGTCCTGGGCAGAATGCAAAGTTTCAGAGTAGCTTCGAGCCCCCACTCTGGGTCTCGGGGAGCTGGCCTGGTGTTTCTGACAGGGTTCTCACATTCCCCTCTTTTTTCTTATGGCCATTTCAGTCTTGAAATGAGGGCTCATACAGTCCTAGTTCCTGGTACTGTTGCCGCAGCATTAGCACCTGAGTGGTACTGATGTGTTCTCTTAAAAGGCAGCTATTTTTGTTAAAGATTAGGAGTCCCAGGGACAGGATCAATAGCAAGTTCACCAGTGGTTCTAATAAGGGGAGCAAATAAGGTAAAATTTCATTCCAGGCACTCCACATGGGGTTATTAAAAAGCTCTTGGAGTCTTTTTTTCTACAAATTTACTACTGGGCACTGGCTCCACTGCCCAGGTGGATGGGAGGGTCACCTGCTTAATTCAGGAATTCATAGACCTGGAGGAACAGTGAACTTCACCTTCACTCTGAGTGCTCCACCCTAGGCTGGGAGAGAAACTTCACCTTGATCAATGTC
This sequence comes from Apodemus sylvaticus, assembly GCF_947179515.1. NCBI lineage: Eukaryota > Metazoa > Chordata > Mammalia > Rodentia > Muridae > Apodemus > Apodemus sylvaticus. Next base: position 45,658,284 of record NC_067492.1, on the reverse strand, counting down.
AAGTTGTTCCAGGTGGCATAGCACCCCAATACGGCTCTCTGCATCTCCTCCCTTTTTAAGATGAGGAGGTAACTGCCAAGTGGATAAACATTCGCCAAAAGACGGTGGGCATTAACCATAGAGGGGAAGAATTGACCTGATCCTCCTAGATACTTATGGTGTCTTTTTTTGGAGGAGAGGACTTAGGCTTCCTTGTTATTTTAAGGACCGCCTCTAAACACCAACCTCTCTGCAATCAGGTATACTTCACAGGGGACCCAGAAACAGAAAACATAGTCCTCCCCCTGCAGTGCTTTGCCTTGCACCTCTCACTGGTATCCATGTCTGCTCGCAAGCAGACACACATAGATCTGAGTTCTATGTGGCTCCTAAAAGGAGATCCACTTGTATAAGTATTCATGCCAGAGAGTCGATGTGTGCCGAACGCTCTGCAAGTGTCTTTAACAGACTTGTGATTTTCAATCCACGTGAGCCTGGGTGGAGACAGCCAGTCTACTTAACAAACAAGATCAAGAATAAGAAGCAAAACAGAATTAACTTGTCTTCCAATGGCCCAGGGTGTCTCATTCAGTTGCATATTAGCGACTTTCAGACACAAAGCCAGGCCTCTGGGGTGGGGGAGGATAGCTTTGTGAATCAAGATACAAGCTGTTACTTCTCAGGAAGAGTGTAGACTATATTTTAAATTAACTCAGCTGGCTGAAGGAGATTATCAGCCATCTTCATAATTGAAATCTCCAGTATTGGATTTATTTCTAGACCTGTCTATGATTGAGTCAGCTGATTACATTAAGGGAAAGGGAAGACTCATTATAACTCCTCTTTTAAGTTAGTTTAACAGTCTCCATGTTCTCTGTCCCACAAGGTCTAAAAGCTTGAGGCAAGGCAGCTTGTCCAGTCTGGGATATGGGCAAGCAAAGGTGGGTCAGGAGCAAATGTCCAAAACAGCTTCTCTGTCACCATTGTCAGGTGACTCAGCAAGCTCACAGGTCAGCGTCATTCTTTGTCCCAGCATCAGCATGTCACACCAGTCACTGTGACAGCTAGCATGCTCCTTCAATATCCTGAGGAAAAAAACACAAACATGCCCTCTTTCCCATAAAAATACCTGATTGGGGTCATGACATACACCAGTGTGTAGATCCTTCCATTTCACCCAGGCGTAAGCAGGCCTAGTTGTGGGGAGCCATAGACACTCAGCAGAGAGTTCCTTGCTGAATTTTAAAATTTTCTTAAAAATATACAAGCATAATTAATTTAAACAATATGCACGGGGATATAATTTTCTTCTTTTTGTTTTTTTAAAAATATTGTTTCAAATGTTCCATATTATTCCATCTTTAAGGATTATGAAGAATTAAATTGTCAAAGACACCTCAAATGTTTGATTACTGCAATAAATAGGCAGTTCCATTCTCTTTTTAAATCTGAGTTGGAACACCAAATATAGACAATAATGTAGGCAACGACTATGTAAGCATAGAAAATAAATGTAGCATTTTTAGTTATTTAAGAATTAGCAGTATCAAAAAAGGAACAGTTTTAAGCAACTGTAAACCATAAGCTATATATATATATATATACACAAGCTATATATATATATATATATAATACATATATATATTTACTATTAATATATAAATTAAAATCTTGATTTTTAACATCTTAAAAATAGCCGCTGCAGCACCTAAGTCAATTATCTGTGCTGAAGCCGGGGGAAACTCAAAAATGTATGCATGTGATCCAATTACATGAGTATCACTCCCATAGTAAATGTATTCTCTATGGGATGCATGTATAAATCTATAGAAATACATAAGCATGCATGGAAGCAAATTTTCACAACTTATCTTTTGGAAAACAATTATTAATTTTGCCTAAAAGGCTTGCCATGTAATAGGTTAACTATTAATATTCTGCAATAACCAATTTGATTGCTGTTTGAAACAAGGGACAAATGTTTCATCAGGTTCTTAAGACATTCCTTTTAACATATGTTTATGATTTTATCTGACACTTTATTAACACATCAATATATTTTTATCAGAGGATGTTAAAACTTTACTTGGAGATGGACAAAGGTGATTCTACATTAATGTTCCCTTTGCCAAGGAATGGCAGTGAACACATATTGTAAGACCCCAAAAAAGGAGGGTGCCCCAGCATCCCACGCCCCGGAAGGTGACACCCAAATCACTCACGAGAAACAATGCAATAACATGTGGGTTTTCTTTATTCCAGAATTCTGGTTTCCACAGCCATACACCGTGCAGGGGTAGAGGACTGAGGACCACGAGTGCCGAATTGTGACAGCTTTTATAAGTTTACGACAAAGCCCGAGAATCACAAACCAATCATTTCTTAGCATGGAGAGCCCACGAAATGGGAGCCAATCACAGCAGCTTTTATAAGTTTACAACAAAGCCTGCGAATCACAAACCAATCATTTCTTAGCATGGAGAGCCCGTGAAATGCGAGCCAATTGATTTGTACCACTCCATAGTTTTTAGGACAATCAGTTTAAATTATTGGAGCCTGCACTTAGTGGACCAATTAGTTTCCTATTTTCTTGAATGTCTATAGCTGCGTGAACTCCTGCATAGGGTTAATGGCATAAGCAGTTTACAGAAGCAAGATAAGCTTAGCCCATTTCCAGTTACCTTGTGGGGCCAGGATCACCTAATCAAGGCCTTTCTGCTAGGTCTAAACAAAGAGCGGGCTCTGGAATGTGACCTTTTACCTAGTTTCTAACAAAGCAAGATAGCATTTTAAACTTCTGACTTCTTGGGGTCATTAGAGTTAGGCTGTATTATTTTCTATCCTTTCAATATCATAAACAGCTGATTACAGTAGCCTTCTCTATTATCTGTAATTTGTCCTTTGCCAGTTAATTTGTAACTACCTTGAAAACAGAGGTTTAAGTCCTCCTGTGGCAAGCTTAAGATGAGGTTAATATAAGATAAAGCCAATTAATATATCCTAACAGCCTTTGAAAATCATTTAGAAATAGCAAATTGTCTTTGTTTGAATTTTTAGTGTCAATTTGCTTAGGATATAAGTGAAAAATTACTTTTGAATCTTTTTTTTTGGAGCAACAACTACTTAAAATATTAAAAAAAACCCATTGTTAAGAGCAAATCTTAGCTTCTTGTATTGAAATAGAGACAATATATTTTTTTTCTCACATAAGATAAGGCTATCAGCCATTTCTTGAGGATAAACCTTCTAATGAAATTGCGTTATTGGTACTTTTAAGTTAGCTCACTGGAAACAAATACCCCTTCAGTCATCAGTATCCACAAAGCAAAAACAACAACAACAACAACAAAAACCCAAAACAAAACAAAACAAAAAACAAATAAACAACAACAACAAAAAACCTCAACTAAATCTATAATAATTTTGTATGGAGTAGGTAGGCCACATTTTAATGCCTACATAAGTTCTACATAGCCTTATTGATCTTTCTAAGATTGAACTCTATTTTGAACCACACCTGGAAAAATTTGTCAGGAATGTTCTTTTGGCCAGGAACTCCCTAGGCTGGGCCTCTGAGACAAAAGCAGTATCTCATAAGCCTCCACTGAGTCAGCTCTGAGTTCTGCATTAACTCAAATGTAAATATTTCTTTATCTGAGACAATTTCCTGAGGCCAGGCCTAAAGAGGACCCTTCCTACGGTGAGGGTGAGGACAGATTCCAGGGGAGCAACTCTACCTGTCTATGTCTTTAATTTTTGGACAATCTTTCCTAAAATTATTTATGCCCTATACTTAAATCATTCCTTATCACCTCAGCACTGTGAAAGCATTGCTTGTACTCTAGACCCCTGCAGGGCAGCAGCCATAGCCAGACCCTGATTGTATGAGGGTCCAATGTAAATCTGTCTTTGCTTTGTATGGCTGGATGGCTGTGTGACACACTACACTAGCATTCTCATAAGTCAATTGTGTAACAAAAGAAACCCCTGCTTGAGGGTCTCCAAAAATTCTGCTCACTTTTTATTTTTGGCTATCCACAGATTCCTGAAACAGTTCATCAGGAGCCTGTTTGGTACCAAATAAATTCCCACTATGATCTTCTTTCCAATCTTGGGTTAAATTTTGCTTCTACCACTGTATGCAATAAAGCTTGTGGAAAGGGGCAATAGGCCTATACTGGCCACAGCTGTTTTTAACCTTCATCACTGTAGAAATCATCTTAATTACGAAATGTTAAGAATCATGAGCCTTCACTCAGACTGCAAACTGCAGTCACTGGCACCCTGGCAGTTTTTACCCTTTATCACTCTTGCATTATTAGAGCATCACAGTAACTTTGGAAAGCAAAACCCAATTTATTATTATTATTATTATTTTTTTGTTTTTGTTTTTGTTTTGGATTTTGGTTTTTTCGAGACAGGATTTCTCTGTATAGCCCTGGCTGTCCTGGAACTCACTCTGTAGACCAGGCTGGTCTCGACCTCAGAAATCCACCTGCTTCTGCCTCCCAGAGTGCTGGGATTACAGGCGTGCTCCACCACTGGTGGAAGCAAAACCCAATTTTAAACAATCTCTTTAAAATCAATGGGAGATTCATTACTTTTACACTGCAAAGTTTGTCTGCTAGCTTTTATGCTTGAATGTATGACAGTGTAACTTGTTGAAGAGACATTATTTTACATCTTATTCCTTATCAGTCTAATTTCTAGGATAAGATCCACATAAGACATTATGCCAATTTGACAGTATCATAGAGGCCTGTTTTTCCTGGGTTGTGTCATGCCATGAGCTAGTGTTTAAGATGGCTCCAACCCTGAGTTACCAGTTTTAAAATAAATCTTTGTTACCAACATTTTACCTTGTAAATTATGCCCAATAACTTATAAGCCAATACTCTATATAGTCAAGACATGCAAAACCTTATACCTTTAAGACCAATTAGACACAAAAATGAAGTGACTACACGAATCTTATAAAATTAAACCAAACAAATTTTTTTCTCTAGCTGTAACTTCAAGAGAAAAAAGCACTTTGTACCCCAAATCACAATTGTAGAGATTTCTCTGGGAGAAATAACCACCAGCCCATTTGCCCTAGAATTTGAGACACTGCTGGCTCTTTTAAAAGCAGCTTTTTACTCCTAGTTAAATGTAAGGCACTCCACTGTGTAAACTGAGACTGGGCCGGCCACCAGCGGATGAAGTTTTACTATTATTTTTTTTTAAACATGAAACATAGAACAACAGTCACTAAAACAAGGAAACAGAGACAGACACAAATTGACAAACTGGTGCACCAAAGACAAACAATACACAGAGCGGAAAGCACACTTGTACAGATCTGTAACTGCCTGCAGTTATATGGATCGGGTTACCTTCAGGGGAGTTGTAGTTCCAGGCAGGGCAGCAGAGAGGGAATCCCTAAGTGCTTGGTTGCCTTCCACAGGGTGGCCTGTACGCTCGGAGGGGAAGTGTCACCACAGGGCCCGGGGGCGTAGCTTGCTGACTTAGGGTCCCCATAGCTGGTCCAGAACCAGTCTCAGAAGATGGGGCTGAAGGGACGGGTGGTGACTTCTGTGAATTCAAAGAAGGAGGGTAGGGAGAAGGGTCTAAAAGGAGGAGATCGGCATCAGGATCTGATAAGATGGTCTCCTTAGGGGTCTCCTGGAGAGCATACGTCCCCACCAGCAGAGGTCCTGTGGAGGAAAGGAAGGGACTGGCCCAGGAGGGCGGAAAGGTGGCTAAGTCCTCCCAGACAACGATATACAGGACTTGGTCTGGGTGACTTGCAGACCTGGTCCCAAAGATTTGTCAGAGTCAGAGTAGAAACAGTCTGTCCCATGGATCCAAACACAGTCATCTGTCCAAGTCCAAAAACGAAACAGAGGACACAAAGACACACTAAAAAACAACCTCCCAGCGTCCGCCACAAAAGAAAAAAAACTCAGATGGCTGAGGGCAGAAGCCACTTTGCCCAGATAGAGATGAACCCCTTCGGATTCCTTCTCCCAGCGGGAGACCAGAGCGTCCTCCCAGTCCCCTGACCGCCATTCTGGCAACTACAAATCAAAACCAAACTACAGACCGAATGTGGCCGCGGGAGAAAAAAGAAAGAGGCACACAAGACGCACACAGACAGACAAAGACGACAGACAGGGATCCCATGTTGCCTTGCTCGAGCAAACCTCCGATACACAGCGTCTGGGTCCTGAGGGGGGAAACCTCCTGGCCAATGTACCAGATGTAAGAGTCCATCGGAAGACCCCCACTCAATAAGGCCACAGAGACCGGAATCGCTGCAATCTGCAAGAGGTTTATTGTTCCAGGATCCCTCAGCACGCAGGCACGAGGAGACCCAGAGCTCACAAAGCATACCCTTTCAAGGAACATTTTGACGGGGAGTTCAGCAGTCGCCCGAGTTGGACGACTGTGATTGGTTACCCTGAGCAACATTTAAAAATTATTAGTCAACTCCAACGAGGTTGTCTCTGCCATTTGGCCCTGTCCTGCCCACCTTGAGGTATTTGTGTTATTTCCAGGCTTTTTTTTTTTTTTTTTTTTTTTTTTTTTTTTTTGCCGAGTCACTTCCCTCTCCGGCCTCGCCCTAGGCTGGGTGGTTCTGTTTAGGCCTTATCCTCCCCCAGGCAGTCCTGGGCAGAATGCAAAGTTTCAGTTCAGCTTTGAGCCCCCACTCTGGGTTTCGGGGAGCTGGCCTGCTGTTTCTGACAGGGTTCTCACACCTTCTATCCTTAAGAACAATTAAAGCAATTTTCATTTATTCCTCCCTTCTATGGAGATCAATATCTCTGTGGAATATATAATTATATCCCCTTTCTCTTTATATAAATTGAACTAACATCCTTTCCTATATGTAACTTCAATTAAATTCTCTATTTACTAATGTGTCATAAGCCAAGTTAAGCAATCCCAGAATTCCTGTGGAACCCATGTTCAAATAACCCAGTTGCTTATGATAGGATTGACTTCTTAAATTTCCATTTATTTCTATTCTTTTTGACTCCAGGAGGCATCCCAGCCTTGCTCTCTCCTCTGCCTTCTGAGCAGCCTGGCTCTTAGCACAGCAGTGGCGCCTGGCACCTCTGAGCCTCAAGCTCTCCACAGCAGCTTGGAGACACTTGAGAAGCCTCAGGCTGGATGCCTAGCTGGACCAGCCAGGTTGGTTTGGAGGATGCAGCTATATCTTAGCTTACACCACGAACCCTAGAATCACGCACGCCAACTCAGCACGTATTTTGTTCTAGTCTCAAACCTACGAGTCTTGGGGGACAACCACAGTTAAGAGACCAGTTCTCCTGAGAACACATTTTGTCCTAGTCCTGAACCCATGTAACTTGGGGGGAAAAACTCTGCTAAGAAACTAATTCTCTCTGCTTCCTAATCCTAAAGGGATGGCATGTGTTTTGCATTCAGGAATCTCAAATTAGGTTTTTAAGTGAGTTTTTACCTGATCTTAAGCCACCATATGTAGCAATAAAATAAAATAAAATAAAATAATAAAATAAAATAAAATTTCCAGCCTGGGATTTCTTCCCCACCTTAGATAACTTTTTTCCAGGATGAAAGACACACACAGCCTTTATATTTTAATATGCCTTAGGCAGCACAATCACTGGGCAGCTGCCTACCTTCCATGCTGTTAGAATCCATATCCTATTGATAACCCCAAGTTATCATTTAGTGTTTACTGTGTTCCCTCCGGGCTGCTCTTAACTCCAGTTGCGCAGTCCCCTGGGCCATGTTCTCTTTACTCCCTGGTGGCTTTCTCCTGCTCCTTCCCTCCTTGTGGTCCTCTCTGCCTAAGACATGAGACCTCAACCCCACCTATATCTCTTCTGCTCAGTTCTTGGCTGTTGGCCTCTTTATTTACCAATCACGAGTAACTGGGGGCTGGGTCACAGGGGCTTCAGGTGTTGCAGCATGCACTTAGCAGTACAATGGACAGTAGGAGACAAAACCTCAACAGGTGACTATTAACATGTATGTTTTAATTATCTTTAAGAGGTTACAATAAGTTAGTAGCTTTTATAAGATTAGGATTTTCACAGCTTTATCTCTGTTAAGCTTGAGACTTAAGAAATAACAATAATTGAACTGAAGCTCTGTTAGTAGCAAATTAAAACTTTTAATCATAGTGCATCATTATTGAATATTAGTTTTTTTCTGGTATGACTTAGCTTTTCCAAATAGATAAAGCTTAACAAAGTAAGCAAAGACAAAGGAGCCAGACAAATATTACTGTAATTTTTTTGTTTTTGTTTTTTTCGAGACAGGGTTTCTCTGTGTAGCCTTGGCTGTCCTGGAACTCACTCTATAGACCAGAAACTCAGAAATCCACCTTTCTCTGCCCCCCAAGTGCTGGGATTAAAGGCATGTGTCACCACTGCCTAGCCCTACTGTGAATCTTAATAGACATTAGGCATTTAAAAATCATATTTATCAAATATAACTTATTTATCAAATATATGTTGTTACTTATCTAAACCTTTTAGAAGTCTGATGTTGAAAAGTTAGCAAAGAATTAGGTAGTTAGGTGTAAATCTCTAAGCCAACTTTTGTTAATCTTGAGTAGACCTTTATAAACTCAATTTTTTATCACCATATACAACATATAGAATCACACATATAGCTGGGCAGTGGTGGTGCACGCCTGTAATCCCAGCACTCTGGGAAGCAGAGGCAGGTGGATTTCTGAGTTCGAGGCTAGCCTGGTCTACAGAGTGAGTTCTAGGACAGCCAGGGCTATACAGAGAAACCCAGTCTCGAAAAAAACAAATCCCCAAAAAAAAACCAAAAAAAAAAAAAAAAATCACACATATAGTATGTTGCAGCAAATATAACCTTAAATTTATATTATCATACAAATATCTATACCAAGCCAAAGTATTTTGGAGACTTGCCCTTTCCTTTATAATGATAAACAGAGGACTAAGAAGGTTTATGACTCTTGTTTTATGCCACATGGTTTTTATTTATTTATTTTTTATTTTTATTTTTTTGAGACAATGTTTCTCTACATAGCCCTGACTGTCCTGGAATTTGTTCTGTAGACCAGGATGGTCTCAAATTCAGAGATTCACCTGCTTTTGCCTCCTGAGTGCTGGGATTAAAGGCATGTCACTAGCCTAGCTGTCTTGTGATTATCTTAAGATGCTGGTTAAATCATGTGACATGTACTCTTTAACTTTAGTAAAGGTGACTGCCAGTCATGTGGCTGATTTCATCTTGATGAGTCATCAGACAAGACCCAGGAGAGCCTCAGGGCTGCTATTTAAAACATTTGCTTTCCTAGAAGATCTAAGTTTTTAAAAATGAGAGTTGAATCCAAGTTACATACACATATACACAAATATGCAGTTGAATCAAAGTTACACACACACATACTTCCTGAACAAGAGTTGAATTATATGTAATATTCTACAGCAAATCAAGATTACCTATGTATAGATTTTAATTATAAGCCTTTAGTTACGTTTAAAGCCACAGCTTATTATAGACTTTATAGATTTTTTAAAAAAAAACTACACCCAATCAACTTCCTAATTCTGAGATGGAGTTTATAGCATAGTCTTAAGAGATTTTTTTTTTTTTTTGAGAGCAGAGTACAGCGAAATCATAGAGATAAAAGATTTTTAAGAATGGAGAAAAACCTTAGAGATAAGAGTTTTTTTAGTGTAGAGCAGAACAAGTTTAGATATAAGAGATTTAGGGATCACTGGTTGGTGCAGTGGCAGAAGCTGATAGATTTGTGAGAATTTGGCAATCAGATGCACCGTTGATCTGTATGAAGACAAGCTGTTAAAATAAAATCTAGGGGAATGCAAGAGAGAGCCAGAAGCGAGCAAAAGAAAGAGGAGTCATCCGTGTCTTTAGGAGAGAGACCCAGACCGATGCAGCAGGCCAGGAGAGGTGTAAGCATAAAGCTGCTCGTGTTGTGGGCACCCCAAAGGCCGGGTGAACTTCAGGAGCTAGGAGACACTTAGGCCACACAGGGGAAGGTGTGGTTATGAGACAAGGAACTCCACTCAAGGGAGGGTTCCAATATTGTAGAAGTCATGAGGGTAGAGAGGCTACAAGACTTCCAGGAGGAAGCTGAGTACCAGCAGGGAAAAGATCACAGAGATTCAGAAGGACTGAGCGGACAGCTGCAGGACTGAGCGGGCAGCTGCAGGGCTGAGCGGACAGCTGCAGGACTGAGCAGGCAACTGCAGCACTGAGCGGGCAGCTGCAGGACTGAGCAGGCAGCTGCAGCATTGAGCAGGCAGCTGCAGCACTGAGTGGGCAGCTGCAGGACTGAGCGGGCAGCTGCAGGACTGAGAGTACAGCCGCAGCACTGAGCGGGCAGCTGCAGGACTGAGCGGGAAGCTGCAGGACTGAGCAGACAGCTGCAGGACTGAGAGTACAGCCGCAGCACTGAGCGGGCAGCCGCAGGACTGAGTACAGCTGCAGGACTGAGCGGACAGCTGCAGGACTGAATGGGCAGCTGCAGGACTGAGCGGGCAGCTGCAGGACTGAGAGGGCAGCTGCAGGACTGAGCGGGCAGCTGCAGCACTGAGTGGGCAGCTGCAGGACTGAGCGGGCAGCTGCAGGACTGAGAGGGCAGCTGCAGGACTGAGCGGGCAGCTGCAGCACTGAGCGGGCAGCTGCAGGACTGAGAGTGCAGCTGCAGGACTGAACGGGCAGCTGCAGGACTGAGAGGGCAGCTGCAGGACTGAGCAGACAGCTGCAGGACTGAACGGGCAGCTGCAGCACTGAGCAGGCAGCTGCAGGACTGAGAGTACAGCCGCAGCACTGAGCGGGCAGCTGCAGGACTGAGCGGGCAGCTGCAGGACTGAGAGTACAGCCGCAGCACTGAGCGGGCAGCTGCAGGACTGAACGGGCAGCTGCAGCACTGAGCGGGCAGCTGCAGGACTGAGCGGGCAGCTGCAGGACTGAGCGGACAGCTGCAGCACTGAGCGGGCAGCTGCAGGACTGAGAGTGCAGCTGCAGGACTGAGCAGACAGCTGCAGGACTGAACGAGCAGCTGCAGCACTGAGCGGGCAGCTGCAGGACTGAGCGGACAGCTGCAGCACTGAGCGGGCAGCTGCAGGACTGAGAGGGCAGCTGCAGGACTGAGCAGACAGCTGCAGGACTGAGCGGACAGCTGCAGGACTGAGGGGGCAGCTGCAGGACTGAGAGGGCAGATGCAGGACTGAGCGGACAGCTGCAGCACTGAGCGGGCAGCTGCAAGACTGAGAGTGCAGCTGCAAGACTGAGAGTGCAGCTGCAGGACTGAACGGGCAGCTGCAGCACTGAGCGGGCAGCTGCAGCACTGAGCGGGCAGCTGCAAGACTGAGAGTGCAGCTGCAAGACTGAGAGTGCAGCTGCAGGACTGAATGGGCAGCTGCAGGACTGAGTGGGCAGCTGCAGGACTGAGCGGGCAGCTGCAGGACTGAGCGGGCAGCTGCAGGACTGAGAGTGCAGCTGCAGGACTGAGAGTGCAGCTGCAGGACTGAGCGGGCAGCTGCAGGACTGAGCGGGCAGCTGCAGGACTGAGAGTGCAGCTGCAGGACTGAGCGGGCAGCTGCAGGACTGAGCGGGCAGCTGCAGGACTGAGCGGGCAGCTGCAGGACTGAGAGGGCAGCTGCAGGACTGAGAGGGCAGCTGCAGGACTGAGTGGGCAGCTGCAGCACTGAGCGGGCTGCTGCAGGACTAAGCAGGCAGCTCCTAGGAGGCAAGGAAACTCATAATGTACAGGACTAGGAGGGCACCAAGAGAGTCAGAGCAGGTAGCCCGGGGAAAGGGAGGTATTTACATGGATGTAACAGGCCAGAGGTATAGGCTGCAGGAGCCTGACACCCATGTGGGTGCCCGTGTAGATGGTACAGCGGGCCAGAGCCCAGAGAGAGAGAGAGAGAGAGAGAGAGAGAGAGAGAGAGAGAGAGAGAGAGAGAGAGAGAGTCAAGAGACAAAGGGTTAGAGTAGGTAGAGGGGAGCAGCGCTGAAGCATCAGACCAGAGTTGGGAATCAGATTCTGTGGGTGGCAGGACTCCAACAGAAACAAATGATCTGTATGCACCCTGAGGGAGGACAGCACAGAGGGGAGCAGAGGCACACGAGCCCCTGAGGCTTCTGTGCACATTCTCCCCCTCCTGCTAGCTCTAGCTCCCTCTTTGCAACAAATTTAAAGATCCATCAGCAGCACATAAAGACCAGCCATTTACACAGTGTAAAAAAGGGGGGGCCTGCTTGCCCCTCCTCCCTCTTACCCTTGATTTCTTGTTCCCTTGCTTTTTCCTTTTGCCCCTGCTCTCCCCTCCCCCTTCTCTTCCCCCTTCCCCCGTGCTCACGGCCGACCTCTATTTCTCGATTATCTTCCTCTCTCTGCCTTTTCCTAACTCTACTCCCCTCTTAACTCCCCTCCCTATGCCCTGAATAAGCTCTGTTCTATACTGTACCATCGCGTGGCCGGTCCCTCAGAGGGAAGGGATGCCTTGGCAAAGGCCCGCTGAGACATCCCTTTCCCCATATCACCACATCCCCATACAACGAACCCCCTTTCTCTTTACCGTTTTATAAACACATCAATTATCTAAGAGATATTAAGGCCAGATTTGGTTACCAAAGTGACTAAATTTGGGGTCCTTTAGGTTGGGTGATTCGTGGAGAAGCAGGAGGTTTTCTAAAAGGCATTCCAAGGGGCCGCTGGAAGGTATGGATGATGCCATTCCCATGGGTGGGTAAGAAAGGAAGACCCTAAGCCTGTAGTCCAGGACATACCGGATTTAGGGGGGACTGATAAGGGATACAACGGGCTGTGCTGTGGGTCATCACCACACTCAACAGGGCGTTGCTGGAAATCTCCACCCCCAATCAGCCCGTGTGAAAAGGCACAACTCAGTTATATTTATAAGCTGCACGCCTAGATTGGGCAGATTTACTGCTACACTACTCTGTTCTCCAGCTATGAAATTCCTTGCTTCTGGCAGCTTCTCTGAGCCACGAGGTTCTGCTCCATCTTCTGTCTACCTCCCCTTCTTCCGTTCTCTCCCCCCCCCCTAAAAAAAACCTCCAGCCCCACCTTTCCTTCCACTGCCCAATCACAGGCTCTAGCCTTTATTTGAGCAGTTAAAATGGGGAGAAGGTTCACAGGAAATCAGTTGAGATCTATTCCTTGTTGGGGCAGCCCCTCTTGAGGAAGCAGAATTAACATTAGAATACAAACAGCCGACCTTATTGTTCTACCCACAAGGCTGCTCCTTCAGCTCCTCCATTGGGGACCCCACGCTCAGTCCAATGGTTGGCTGCTAGTATCTGCCTCTGTATCTGTAAGGCTCTGGCAGGGCCCCTCCGGAGACAACCATAAGGGATACACATGGTTCCAGCCAAAATTGTGGCAGAGGAATGCCTTGTCGGACACTAGTGGGAGGAGAGGTCCTTGGTCCTGTGAAGGCGCAATAGATGCCCCAGTGTGGGGAAATCAGGGGGTGGGGTGGGTGGGTAGGTGGGAGTGGGTACGGTGGAGGGACATATACTTGGAGCCAGGGGGGTGGGAGGAGGTATTGGGGGATTTTGGGGAGGGGGAAACCAGGAAAGGTTTTAGCATTTGAAATGTAAATGAATATATTGAATTAAAAAAAAAAAAGAGGTACCTTTGTCAAGGTGTCTCTTCACATCAATAAAACCTTAACTAAGAAAAAAAAAATACAAATAGCACCAGGGCAACCCACAACAATAGGGGTCTGGGCTAATAGCCTGAGGAGACTCAGGGGTCTGAGCTAATAGCCTGAGGAGACTCAGTGACTGATACCAGGCCCATTCAAAAATGGTCTTGTCTGTCTTCCAGGGACTTAACTCAGCACTTTGTCACTTTGTCACCATTTCTGTATGATTTACCATTTATAGGGCACTGCACAACCAAACCTGAGCTGATCTTCAAGTTGAAGCATGGATTTGGGCTTTGGAGAAAAGCAGAAGCCTCATTCTGGGACTTTCCAGGCCTGTGAAAGTACACTGGGCAAAGGAGGCCAGGCAGACAAGAGCATGCTGGGTCCTGGTCCTGGTGTGTTGCTTTCACCAACATTAATGCAGACTCAGTCCTAAAGACAGCTGGGCATGTGAATCAGACACATGGCTCTGGCTGGTCTGACGGAGGTCTCCGTTTCAAGCTGTCTTGCTGGTTTTGCTCAAATATCTATATATCTATATACCTATATACCTATATATCTATGTATCTATGTTCTATATCTATATCTTCTATCTATCTATCTATCTATCTATCTATCTATCTATCTATCTATCTATTTAATTTAAAAAATCCAATCCCGGTGTATATCTGAGGCATATTTTGTTACTTTATGCAGTTTTTAATTGTTCTTCCTCCTTGTTTACATAATCGGTTTTCTTATTAACAGAATTGATTTTCCTTTGGTGCTTGTCCATTTACTCCTTAACCTGCTGGGTTTTGTTTACCTGATAAGCTTCTTTCTGTGTAATTGTGCCTTGTGACTACCAAGAGTAGTCAGAAGTTCATCTTCGCAGAGCTCTGACTCACAAGAGAGAAGTATTAGAGTGTGTCATGATTTGAACATATTAATGATCTTATCAATGATGAGGGAATAATCTGCCAAGAATATTTACCATAAGAAGATAAAAAAACCCCACCATTGCTTTCAATTTTGGAAGGCACAAAGTGAACTTACGATTAAGTGCTCATTCATTCATTTTAATTTAAGTGTGAGGTGACCTTTTTCAAACCACACATAGGTGAATATAAATTAAAGAATTGGTTATGAACATGATTGGAATTATGGCACAAATCAGAATATCACTAGGCTAAAGAGTATTTAGTATATTTATTGTTATTTTCCAAATTTAATATCTAATGTATAAGTGGATATAAACAAAAATGGGCTGGCAGAATGGTTTGTCTGCTCTCCATCAGTTCTGATGGCCTTAATATGATCCCCAGGATCCACAAGATGGAAGGAAAAACTGATTCTCACAGTTCTCTGCTAGCCTCCACCCATATGTTATAGCATGCCTGGGCCCACATGCCCCTAAAATAAATAAATGAAGTGATTAAAAAACTAAAATTAAAGTAAGTTATTAACACTTGATAGTAATTATGACCACTCATGATACTAATTTGGAAGTTATAGGTTAAAGAGACTACTTGGTCATAGCTATAAGACAATGAGGAAAGAGAGCATCAGAGGCTTAAGAATAAGATGCCAAGCCAGGCAGTCATGGTGTATGCCTTTAATTCCAGAGCTTAGGAGGCAGAGGCAGGCAGATTTCTGAGTTCGAGGCCAGCCTGTTCTACAGAGCGAGTTCTAGAACAGCCAGGGCTACACAGAGAAACCCTGTCTCAAAAAAAAAAAAAAAAAAAACCCCAAAAAAAACCCAACAACACAACCAGAATAAGGGTGCCAAATTAGAAGATTAGCAATGCCACAATGTCAATGATAAGAGTTAGAGTAGATGAGAAGAGAATGTATTCACAGGCGAGGAAGAATAGGACAGATCATAAAAACAGGTGGCAAGACCAGGAAAATGTAGATAACCATGCTAGAGAAATGATCTGGTCATGAAGAGCATGTACTACTCTTCTAGAGGGCCTGAATTTGATTCCACAAACAGCCCCACAACAGAAGGTTACAACCACCTGTCAGTCCAGTTTCAGAGGAACCAGTGCTGCCCTCTATGGGCACTGAGAAATATGCAGACAGAACACCCATATACATAAAACTAAAGTTTTCAAAAACAAGAGTTATAAATAATATTTTCTTGGAATTGTGGTACATGCCTTTAATACCAGCATTTGGGAAGCAGAGGCAGGTGAATCTCTGTTTGTGGCCTGTCAGGTTTAGGTCGTAAGTTCCAAGATAGCAGAGACATGTAGAGAGACCTTCTCTCAAAAAAGAGGGACAGGGGATAGAAAGGTGATGAAGAGATTGGTTGGGCAGCATCCAACCTCCCCTCCTGGGAATATAACCAATGCCAACTGTAAGACTGAAAAATTGCAGAGACTAGCTTTTCACAGTACAGGACAAAAGAATGGTTTTGAATCAAGCAGTGTGGGCTTCTCTGTAACGGCAGACTGGCCTTGGAGAACAAACTGGTTATATTTAACTACACCTCTTGGAATTCTAAAGGCAGACATCCTGTACTCTTGGGACCTGAAGAGAAATCATCAGAAATCAGAGAACACTGACGGTTCTAGGTAGGGGTTTTACAGGAGCAGAGGTGAAAACTGAAAGTGCAGATACACTGTGGAAAAAATGTTCCCGGAGCCTGAGGTGAGGAGGGTCTGACAAGCCTCACTGTGTCAGCCTGAGTTTGGACGCCCAGGAACATCCTTAATTGCTCCTTCTCATTTCACATTAAGTCAAGGTCTCTCAAACCCGAGCTCACCAATGTGGATAGGCTTTCTCCACTTTCAATCTAATTTTGAATCTCTCCCTCTTTCCCACACTCCTCACCCCATATTGTGTGTATGCACGAGTGCATGATGCAGGAGCCAAAAAGAGGAAACTGGACCCCCTGGAGCTGGAGTCACAAGTGGTTGTCAGCCACCTGATGTGAGTGCTGAAAACTCAACTCTGGTCTTGTAGAAGAGCAGTGCGCATTTTTGACTGATGAGCCTCCTCTGTAGCCTTAATGTAGCTAAAGATACTTACCAGCTTGCCTGGGGGGGGGGGTCATTTGTCTATGTTTTCTAAACCTAGAATTACAGACATTCCATCATTTCTACCTGGGTTTTATGATCTGAACTTCAGTCCTGACATATTCATGGCCAGCACTTAGGTCTCTGATTCATTGTCCAATAGAGGTTTAAAGAATCAAATTTGTACACTTGTTCTAGTAACTATTGCCATAATATTTACATGATGAAACTATAGCACTTATATTTAAATTAATAAATAATACTGTTATTTACAGATAGTGATTTTTCAAAATTATTATTGTAATTATATTGTAAAGATTATAAAAATTAAATTGTAAAAAATTGTGTTTCCCAATTGAGATCATGCAAGAAAATGAAGAGAGACATTGTGTGAAGTGATAACTACCATACCAAATAGATATGGCTGAAGTAAGTGAAACTTACTTCACAGACTACTTGTGATCTGAGCAGAAAGAGTGGAATTGTTCAGCGAGGTTTTGTTTAACTCTAGGGCGTGTAAAATGGACTACTTCTCTGTCTAGTTAGGGTTTCTGTTGCTGTGAAGAGATGCCATGATCAGGACAACGCTTATAAAGAAAAGCATTTAATTGGGGATGGCCTAGAGTTTCAGAGGTTTAGTCCATTAGCATTATTGTGGGAAGCAGGGCAGGATGCAGGCAGACAAGAATCTGGATAAGCCAAGAGTTCTACATCTTGAATAGCAGGTAGCAGAAAGAGTCTGTTATCCTGGGCACAGCTTAAATATAGGAAACCTAATAGCTGACCCCCACAGTGACACTTCTTCAACCAAGGCCACACCAACTCCAACAAGGCTACACTTCCTAAGAATGCCACTCCCTATGGGGCAAGCATTCAAACATGTGAGCCTATGGGGGCCAAATCTATTCAATCCATCACATTCTCCATACTTAGTCTTATGTCATGTAGGCTGGAGAAGTACCCGATAATGTAACTGAGAAAATCCTCTGAGATTCTAAGCATATTAGCCCCTGTAACAAGAATAAAATATCATCATGAAATATTTAATATATTTAAATATGTAATATATTTATTTCTATGCAAAGGTAATATTCAATAAAGGAGATTCAGATTCAAGAGAACTCTAGTTATTTCAAGGAATCTTTCAAATCTTTAGCATTTATTGCTCAAGACACAAGTTCTTTTAAGAACAAAACCCATTGGATGAAAAGAATCAGCAAATGATAAAGCATACAAGTGTGTATATGGTGATTGTTGTGACGTTTTCCACGATAAGTCAACACTCACTGAACACCAGAGAACACAAACTGGAAAGAAGACCTATGAATGCAGAGAATGCAGGAAAGGTTTTTACTTCAAGTCACAACTCTTTGGACGCCAGAGGACTCATACAGGAGCAAAGCCGTATGAGTGTGAGAAATGTAAGACAGCCTTCTGCCATTAAGTGGCTCCTAACTTTACATCAGAGAACTCATATGAATGGGAAGCCTTATAGATGTGAAGACTGCAGGGAAGCTTTTCTTTTACAGATCACACCTCAGGAGCCATCAGAGAACTCATATTGGTGAGATGCCCTGTCAATTCAATGAATGCAAGAAGGCCTTTTGGCAGAAATCAAACCTTATACACCAGAGAACTCAAACCAGTGAGAAGCCCTACGAATGTGAAGAGTGCAAGAATGCTTTCTATCGTGAGTCTAACCTCACTTTACATCAGAGAACCCACAGAGGGGAGAAGCCCTATCAGTGTAACAAGTGCTGGAAAGCTTTCCATAGCAAGTCAAAACTCAATCGACATCAGACAACTCACACAGGTGAGGATCCTTATTATGTAACCAATGCAGAAATGCTTCCCCACAGAAATTGTTTCTCTCTCAACATTAGACGTCATTCAAGAGAGAAACCCTAAGAGTGTAAGTGACACAGGGAGCACTTGTGGTTTAAATCAGCCCTCGTTGCAGCTTCCTGAATCCAGAAAGTGAGCTCTGGGAACACAGATACATGCAAGGTTTCTTCTCTGTCTCCAGTCTCTCTCCATGACCGACTCATGAGAAACCCTGGGTAATGCATGAAGCCTTGCTATAATAGAACGCCAGTCCTCACTTGACATCAGAGAAAGCATGCTGGTGAGACTGATGAATGCAAAGAATGCTTGAAAATGTTCTTCCACAAGTCCAGTCTTAAGTCAACTCTAGGAACACATATAGGTGCAACATACCAGGACTGTACAAAAGAAGGATTGATTTCTACTCAAGTGGCCTCTTTCTGCATAAGCGACTCATACATGTGAAGTAATATACGAATTTAAAGAAAGGCTGTATAATTAGTGAAGCCTCAGTTGACTTCAAGATATATAAGGAAGTAATTTAGTGACTCCAGGAAGGTTTCTAACATGAAACATTGTCACAGTCATTTGAAACTTATAGAGATGGGGGACTCACTAGGTGAAAAACAGAAAATACTGAAAATGAATTCAGACCTCAGTCTATATGAGATATACAGATTGAGAGTACACAGAGTACATACGGACTGGAGAGTAATGCACCTCACAGAGTCCAACTGTGCAGACAGTTTACGCAGTTCCTACAGAGTTGCATGCTTTGCTTCTTACCCTGTTTGCATGTTGATGCTACAAGTTTGCTGCAGGGCAGGGCTCAAAAGCCAGGTCAGTGTCAGAGCACAGGGCTGTGAGTCAGAATTCTACGGCAAGCGGTTGACAAGGGGGGTCTCTGACTTCCAGATGATGGTAGTAGTGGTAATGTTCTTCCAGTGCAAGAAATAGATTTATGAACTTGAGGATTTGGGAGAGGTGGAGAAGAGAGGCCCCCTTAGTTAATAATTACTCATCATTTGAGTTGTATCATTTGAAGGGACTCTAGTCAGATCACAAACATGGCTCTGGTAGGCTTTGCCCATCTCATTACCTCTGCCTTGCTAAAAAACATTAGATTAAAATCCTAAAGCTAGGGGCTAGAGAGATGGCTCAGTGGTTAAGAGTAGTCTCCTCTTCCAGAGGTCCTGAGTTCAATTCTCAGAAACCACATGGTGACTCATAACCATCTGTAATGAGATCTGATGCCCTCTTCTGGTGTGTCTGAAGACAGTGACAGTGTACTCACATACATAAAATTAATAAATCTTAAAAAAAAATCCTAAAGCCAGCCACTGAGGTCTATTATCTTATTTGGCTACTTTCTCCTCCTCAAGAAAGTCCATCTGTGAAAGTATTGAAATCCAGCAATCAAAAGACCCTATGGCTCACCTAATTAGGATGCCCACTTAAAATTAAGTACCTCACCCTAACATGGGGTTTCCCCTTTTACTTTGTTTGTTTGTTTGTTTGTTTGTTTTTTTGGATTTGGTTTTTTAGAGACAGGGCTTCTCTGTGTAGCCCTGGCTGTCCTGGAACTCACTCTGTAGACCAGGCTGGCCTCGAACTCAGAAATCTGCCTGCCTCTGCCTCACAGAGTGCTGGGGTTACAGGCCTGTGCCACCACCACTGCCCAGCCCCCTTTTACTTTTAAATACGGCCATCTTCTTTTTGAAAAAAAAGATTTATTTATTTTATGTATATTAGTACACTGTAGGTGTACAGATGGTTATGAACCATCATCTGGTTGCTGGGAATGTAACTCAGGATCTCTGCTTGCTCCAGCCTCTGTAGCTGTCTTCAGACATATCAGAAGAGGGCGTCAGATACCATTGCAGATCGCTGTGAGCCACCTCTGTAGAACTCTGGAAGAGCAGTCACTCTTAACTGTTGAGCCATCTCTCCAGCCCATACGGCCATCTTCTTATGATCATATCTGTCTCCTCTATCCAGAGGCAGTCCTCTGTCCTTACTCTGGGACAAATATTCTAGTAACCTCTCTCTTGCTCCCTTCCACTTCTCCCTAGTCCTATATCTCCTGTCTTGGTCTCTTATTCCCTGCCTTCTGTCCCTCTAGGGAAAATAAATTTCCTGTCTTAGTCAGGATTTTTATTCCTACACAAAACATTATGATCAAGAAGCAAGTTGGGGAGGAAAGGGTTTATTGAGCTTACACTTCCACACTGCTGTTCATCACTAAAGGAAGTCAGGCCTGGAACTCAAGCAGATCTGGAAGCAGGAGCTGATGCAGGGGCCTTAGGACAGATGTTTCTTACTGGCTTGCCTCCCCTGGCTTGCTCAGGTTGCTTTCTTATAGATCCTAAGACCACCAGACCAGGGATGGTATCACCTACAAGGGGTTAGGCCCTCCTCCCTTGATCACTCATTAAGAAAATGCTTTACAGCTGGACCTCATGGAAGCATTTTCTCAACTGAAACTCTTTTCTCTGTGGTAACTCCAGCTTGTGTCAAGTTGACCCACAAACCCAGCCAGTACAATTAACCCCTTGTTAACTTGACACACAAACACATCACTATTAAGCCTCAACCCTTACATTTTTATTTATCCTCAAGATCTAAATAAATTTAAGAGTCCCACAGTCTTTACATATTAAAAGTTCTATCCCTTTAAAATATCCAATATCAGGTATAGTAGTCTGGGCTGGCATTTGTGTTCTCTTAGGGCCTGTATGACACCTGCCCAGGATCTCTGCCCATGGTCTCTGATGAGAAGTCTGGTGTAATTCTGATAGGTCTGCTTTTATGTGTTATTTGACCTTTTCTCCTTACTGCTTTTAATATTCTTTTTTAGTGCATTTGGTGTTTTGATTATTATGTGACAGGAGGAATTTCTGTTCTGGTCCAGTTTATTTGGAGTTCTGTAGGCTTCTTGTATATTCATCAGTACCACCAGAGCTCCCAGGGACTAAACTACCAACCAAGAAGTACACATGGAGGGACTCATGGCTCCAGCTGCATAAGTAGCAGAGGATGGCCTTGTTTGAAATCAAAAGGAGGAGAGGCCCTTGGCTCTGTGAAGGCTTGATGCCCCAGTATAGGGGAATACCAGGAGAGGGAGGCGTGAGTGAGTGGGTTGGTGAGCACGTGGAGTTGGGAATGGGATAGGACATTTTTGGAGGGGAAACCAGGAAAGGATAACATTTGAAATGTAAATAAAGAAAATACCTAATAAAAAATGATGCACAGAAACAGGAAAAAACTCACAAAAAATAAAAATATCCATTATCTTTTAAAATTCAAAGTCTTTTTAAAATTAAAAGATGACCACCAAGAATAGCAGCAGTGGAATACAGGCAGCTGGAGCCTAGAAGACAAGGTGTGTGCTACAAAGGGCAGAGCTGGAGAAGTGACCCAAGCCCTTGGAGGAATCCCGAAGACTGTGAGTGGATCCCAGACATTAGATGGTTGGAGTTTGATTTTGCTTTTGATTGTGGCTGTGCCCTGATATTTTTCCCCTCTTGAAGTAAGAAGGTATTTTAGTAGAGCCCACAGTTAAGAGACTTTGAATTTTTAAAAGGCTTTGAATTGTAAAAGATAGTTTAAAGGTATTGAACTTTTAATATTTAAAGACTGTGGGACTTTTAAAGTTATTTTGATCTTGGGGATGAATAAGAAAGTAAGGGTTTAGGTTTAATAGTGATGTGTTTGTGTGTCAAGTTGACAAGGGGTCAATTGTACTGACTGGTTTTGTGTGTCAACTTGACACAGGCTGGAGTTATCACAGAGAAAGGAGCTTCAGTTGGGAAGTGCCTCCATGAGATCCAGATGTGGGACATTTTCTCAATTAGTGATCAAGGGGGGGGTGCACCCATTGTGGGTGGTGCCATCCCTGGCTGGTAGACTTGGGTTCGAAGAGAAAAGCAAGCTGAGCAAGCCAGGGGAAGCAAGCCAGTAAGAAACACCCCTCCATGGCCTCTGCATCAGCTTCCTGAACTGCTCAAGTTCCAGTCCTGACTTCCTTTAGTGATAAACAGTAAGGTGGAAGTAAACTGAAAAAACCCTTTCCTCCCCAACTTGCTTCTTGGTCATGATGTTTTGCACAGGAATAGAAACCCTGACTAAGACATCCCCTTTGTGTTGAGAATTTAGTCTTTGGGTATCCTGGGCTAACAACCATCTTTTACATCACTGTTATTTTTATCTTTAACACTTAACCTCAAAGCTCAGTTTTTGTTATAGATAAAAAGAATCATGTTAGAAATTGCAAAAAAAAAAATATAGGCTGTGTTAGTTGGCAAAAACGTGGGTGATTATTTTCAGTAAAAAGAAAGGAATATAGTTTATTTTTGTTCAAGGTGTCAGGAGATGTTTGGTTATTTACATTTATTCAGAGCTATTTAAACTTCAAATTCCTTCTCTATAGATGCCTGCTAGTGACTGGTGCCAAGGAAGTCAAATTTTAGATTCAAAGGCAACTCTGCTCAAGTGTATCTTAACAAGTATTCTGGAAAGTTTTCATTGTGGATAGCTCAGAGTTCAAATCAGGAACAGAAAAGAATAATAAACATAGACAGTATTTCTCATCATGATCATCTCTTATTCTGAAGAGACAGAAGGTCTCCTGACCAGAAGGAGGCTGCTTGCTTGCATAGTGCCCTCAAAAGCACTAAGCTGCATTGCTAAGGAAGGGAGGAAGCATTGTGCCCACAGCATTCCTTCAGCAGGCAGAGGCATTCTTCCAAGGTTGTAAACAAAGTTATATATGAACAGATTTCACACAGCAGGAGAGTGCAGGGGGGTCTATTGTATGGAGGCTTCATTCCACAACTCTATTGTTGAATGCTCAGACTGTAAGAATGTGGCCTAAGCCCAAAAGGCAATAAATAATATGTGAACATTGTCAGCAAAATATACAGTTTTTACACATAGGTAATTTATGGGAGAATCTGTTCATGTATGTTGAATGTTTGCTTCCAGATGTAATTGTCATATGAGGAATGGAAATTAAGGTATTGAAATGTGTAGCAAGGGACTGTTCTGAGGGTTGTTGTACTGTGGGGACACACCATACATAGCACTGTTTTCCTTGTTAAGGGAGTGATGTATGGCTGGGGAAATGGGAACCTGAAGAGTTGTCTATTCCAAGTAGGGTAGACTTACAAGAAAGCTTAGATGGCTTGATGAACTTATAGATGTCATCAAGTATTTTGAAAATGTAGAGGTTATTCTCCTAGCTTCAAGTCCTTGAATAACCCATACAGCTAATTAGCTCCTGGACAACCATTGAGGCTTAATGAGGTTTTTGTTTGTTTGTTTTTTGTTTGTTTGTTTGTTTTTTCCGAGATAGGGTTTCTCTGTGTAGTCCTGACTGTCCTGGAACTCACTTTGTAGACCAGGCTGGCTTCGAACTCAGAAATCTGCTTGCCTCTACCTCCCAAGTGCTGGGATTATAGGATGATCATTAGTATTTAGGAAAAAAAAAACCTCATGAGTGTCAGGAAATCCCTGTCTTACAAGAGTCACAAGGTCCCTTTCTCCCCAAAGTGATATAAGCAGTACCAAACACTAATGCAAGGAAGCTGATCAGATATCTGGAGGAAATATGATCTGATGAGCTGACTGCAGGTTACTGAGAGAAATCTGGAGCTATAGCTTATGTACGTGGTCCCTATGCTGGTGTGGGCTTCCAGGGGCACATTTGCCTTTGAGTTGTCCATGCTCATGTAAGTCACTCACTACTCAGCCTTCTGTAGTTTATCCCAGTAATTTCATTTTCTCAAGTTGGACTTTGGTCTATTGTTGGTGCTGTACCTAGGGTGAGTAGATGCTTGTTTTGTGTCTTCCCAGGAAAAGTCACAAACAGTACCTGAAGATGAACCTGCTTATACATGAAACCAAAATGTATCAGAATCTGTCCAGAGTCTGGGAAGGGTATCAGCCCCCTACTCATCTCATCCATTGACAGAGATGTGCTGGTATCTACACGCCACTCTAGTAATAGTTACTAAATTTTTTGCAGCACAGAGATCTAATAAATCCTATTCTTTTTAAAGAATTTTCTTAACGGATATACACGTAAACTTCTTATTCAATTTATGATTTGAATTTATGTGTAAACTTGTGATGAACTTTTTTTTACCATGTGATCATGTATTCTGAAAGATGTATGTGCTGAGGACAAAGAGAGGAGACAACCTCCCCTCTTTTCTTAAAAGAACTTTCATAGGAAACTTTTAGAGAGAACTTAGAGATAAAGGCTAAAAATCATTTTCAAAGTGTCCCATTTTCTTCCGGTAACTTCAGCAAGCAGGCTGGGATTTAGAGCCATGGGGTTTCAGCAGAGATAGAACAAAGGCTACTTCACTTAATCCCCTGCTGTTTTACTCTGAGGCGCTAACTGCCAAAGACTAAAGTTTTCTGGCCTCAGAAGAACTCAGACAAATCAGCTACCACAATAAAGTATCATAGACTTAAGACAAATAGTCGTTTTATTAAACACAATCCTAATTATTTTCCAAGACAAAGTCTTGCCCTCACCTATGCTCTCCCCCTCTTTTTCCCCTTCAAGAGAAAACCGGAAAGAGGAACAGCTGGGGCTAACCCCAACATCTTACCTTTAACAACAGATAACTAACTGTCCCACCGTAAAAGGATCTACAAAAGTACTCCAGTCAAATGAGACCATAAAGCAAGCAGGCGTTGCTATTCTAATATCTGACAAAACAGAATTCAAATGAAACTAATCAGAGGAGATGAAGAGGGGCCTTTGTTCTAATCAAGGGAGCAATTCAACAAGAAGGCATTACTTTCTGAACATGTATGCATCAAACTCTGGAGCAATCTACCCAGGGCACAGTGAAATCCCCAAATTAGGCCACTCAATGGGTAGAAAAAGAAAAGTTTGCTCAAAATTTCAAGGCTGATTCTTGGAGTTCAGAGAGGATAGGAAAAAATGGCAGGAGACTCTTGCCAGTTATAAGGGGTTACATTGCGGCAAGAGGTAGTCAAATTTGGTAGAACAGCCTGGAAACTAATATGGGGCTTTCATCTATTGGTAGTATGTTTGAGAGAGGAACAGATACCCTTTCTGGAGTTAGGGGGTCCATCAGGGACCAACTTTGACATCCAGGCTAAACTGAGGTGGAGTATAGAGTTGGTGATTGAAAACTCAGCAGAATTTTCTCAGAGAAAAAAACCCTCAATTTTCAGGAGCCATGAGAAGCTCTCTGGAGCTGGCAAAATTATCTCTGGGGCCAGAGATAAGGGTAAAGGAACACACACACACACACACACACACACACACACATTTTGTTGATGACGCAAGGCTCCAACAAGCTCCAAACATGTTACATGCACATACACACATTTGGTAGATAAAGCAACGCTCCAACTACCATACATATGTATATATACCACACACACATATGAATGTATACATGTACATATGTAGGTAGGTAGGTATACCATATGTGTGTGTGTGTGTGTGTGTGTGTGTGTACCATTTGGGTGGATAGAGCACAGCTCTAACAATTTTATTTTTTCTCCCATAGCTTATATACCCAAGCATAATTGTTCAAGCAGTACAATAAATCACAATGTAGTTAAATTTTATTTTTCTTTAAGTGAATGATTACAATGAATACACATAAAAAATTTGCTGCCCAATATCCTCAGATGATCAAATGTTTTACATATGATGGATAAGAAACCCCAAACAAATCATTCCCAAGAAACCATACAAGAAACCCCAAACAAATCATTCCCAAGAAACCAACTTGTTATAGATTAACAGTGTAAGCAAGCAAGTTAATTTTCTCAACCAGTTTCCCTTACTGGCAGTCTGCAATTTTACAGAGTTACAAAGAAAAGATCAATTATTTTATGACTTACTTTAAAAATAATCTTATAAAAATATTAAAAGAATTGAAAATCTAAACTTTTATATAAAAATAAGTCATATATACTTTAAACCATCAGGGTGCATATCTACTCATTAACATTTTTTATTAAACCATTTCAGGAAGCTGAAAACAAAAGTAGGCATGTGCACCAGAAATTAAGCATCACTTAAACCATCAGCCAAGCTGTAGCAACAGAGGTATGTTAACTAGTGATGGCCAGGCTGCCATGGCTCTTATTCTCTGGTCTTAAAAATGCCTAGCTCAAATATTCAGGGTGTGCCTACCTGACCTGAGGACAAGAGGGTAACAGACAGAGTGATCTGCCACAGCAGCATGAAGTCCTCAGGACACGACGTCCTCAGGGCTCTGCCTCTCCAAGGTGCTGGAGTCAGGAGGTCAGTCAACATGAAAACCATGACTAGGAGAGTGAGGATGGTTATAGGAAAGGCAGAAAGAAGATGCAAGAAACAAATATGGGAGGGCTT
This sequence comes from Apodemus sylvaticus, assembly GCF_947179515.1. Classification (NCBI taxonomy): domain Eukaryota; kingdom Metazoa; phylum Chordata; class Mammalia; order Rodentia; family Muridae; genus Apodemus; species Apodemus sylvaticus. The sequence continues at coordinate 45,631,423 of NC_067492.1, read as the reverse complement.
CAGGTCAGTACCACACCAGCAGCTAGTGTATTTTCTCAGTGTCTTTTAAAGGCAAGCAACAAGCAACGTCAAAAGCATGACCAATTCCAGGAAGTTAAACAATGACCACGAATGCTTACGTGGCAAGTTTATGGTACATAGTATCTATGTTTGACTAGGCCCATTTCCTTCAGGCCTCGATAATCTCTCAAGGATGTATATGTAAGGAGAGGAACTTGGCAGGATATAACACATGTCTTAACTAAAAACAAAGATATATCAGCAAACTCATTCATGATTAATAAGCAAGATGTCAGTCAAAGTTAAATCTGGATTGCTCCCTACATGTCCCCCCACCTTTTTAAAAATCTATACAAGCCAAAGCTATCTCAGCTACTGGTATAGAAAAAGACTGTGCCTGTCTTAGGCATCCCCTCAAAAAGTGTGGACCTTACCCTTCATCCGTACATGAATCCATACATCCTAGCATTCATGCCCTGTCTTAGGTTGACCCACCACTGAGAGAATCTTACCTGTCTATTTTATCTATAAGAGTCACGCACCTTATCAGTTATGGAACAGAAAGTTGTGCCTGTTTTAGGTTGCCATCTGAAAATACAGCTCTTGCTGGGCGGTGGTGGTGCACGCCTGTAATCCCAGCAATCTGGGAGGCAGAGGCAGGTGGATTTCTGAGTTTGAGGTCAGCCTGGTCTACAGAGTGAGTTCCAGGACAGCCAGGGCTATACAGAGGAAACCCTGTCTTGAAAAAAAACAAAATCCAAAAATCCAAAAAGAAAAACCAAAACCAGAACCAAAACCAAAAGCAAAAAACAAAAAGCACCACAGCTCTTACCCATTATTGGCATATGAATAATCTTGTATTTCTACACTATCTTAGTTGAGAAGGTATGCAGGATGGTCTTACCCATCATTGACTACCAACTTCTGCTAGAGAAGACGTTGGAGCTTGAATTTATGTGCCTCTGCTTTGACATCTGTAAAAGCTCTGATAATTCCTCTCAAAAGAACAGGTAATAGACATGCCATAAAAGGGTCATAAAGCCAAGTCCTGCTACACCCAATAAGAGAGATGTAAACAAAGACTATGAAGGAAAAATGGCCTGTAACTTTTTCAGACTATCATTTGCAATACTAGCAGCATCAAAAGACAAAGGCTTTGCATTTCTTAAATTCACAACCTCTTTATGCAGGGCTAACAAATCTAAAGAAATATTAGTATTATGTCAAATAGCTTAAAGGTACATTTTTCCTCTGGTCCAGTCAAGCTGATTCTCATTGTATATTTTTGGAGTAATACAAATCCATAGATAACCAAGCATGACATTTCAAATGGCTTCTGGCTTTCATTTCTTGGATCTCATCTCCCATGATGTCAATTCTTAGTTCTAGCTGTCTATCCAAATGTTCAGGGCATTGGTTACATTTTTCTGAATGATTTTTAAAAAACTAGCTTTTGTACCTTGTGTCCTAAGGATAATGCAAAAATAATAGCACTGGCTATAAGAGTTATGAGAGCAGCGACACCAGCAGTGATTAGCCCAGCAACACATTTGTTCCTTGCCAGAGCGTGACCTAATACTTCCAATATTTCTAAGTTTATTTCAGAATACCAGGGTTCAGATAAATTTACAGGAATAATTATAAAATCTGGTTGTTGTACTGCCAGTACAGAAACACAATTGGACAAAAGACAATTAAAACAAGAAATGTTGAACACATCAGAACCAATAACAATGGTAACATTCTCAATTAGTAAACGATTAGGTGGAGTAATGCAGGATGTTTACCTTAACCCCAGAACCTGTTCCATTTTTATCCATAGCAAACATATCATACAAGGCAGCTGCCAATTTCCAAATATATCTCTGAAAATGTCCAGAACCAACCCTCCCAATGTTCACTGCCATTTCTTTTTGTCCAATATTAGATTGATTTCCAAACTAGTCCAGGATAACCAGTCACATTAAAGGAAAGAGGCGGTCCATTATAACAATTTCTCCATTTGATTGATTTTTTTTGAAGGCTGGTTCTACAGTCTCTGTATTCTCTGTCCTGCAAAGTCTAAAAGCCCAGGGCATTCTCATCTTAATGTTTTGCACTACAGTCTTAGAGATATTCTTCTTCCAGTTCTGAGGGTCCATAGAATTGGTACTATTCCCAGTAAAACAAATAGGTAAGCCTTGACTCACAGCAGTGTAACTCACCAATTTGGAATAATTTTTACTCTCAGACCAAGGAAGTCCTAACGGCTGAGTATTTACAGTAGAGGACACAAGTTCTTCTGGCCTTGCCCATACAGAAGGATGTAGCAAAGGTGGGTCAGGAACACATGCCCAATACAGCTTCCCTGCCACCATTGTTAGAGCACTTAGCAAGATCACAGTCAGCACCATTCTTTGTTCCAGCATCAGCATGTCTTGCCAATCACTCTGGCACTAACCGCACTCCTTCAGCGTTCTGTGAACAAACAAACAAACAAACAAACAAACAAACAAATGCATGTGGCCTCATCTCCATACCAATATGAGGTCAGGCCCATGCCAAAATCCTGTGAGAGGATCTTTCCATCTAATGCCAGGAGCCATTCTTACATAGATCTCAAAACCCCCTCCTTTCAGCCATTTCTAGCCTGCTTTTTCTAGCCTGCTTTTAGAAGGAAATATACTAGCTTAAAAATTAACCAAGTAGTTAGATGATCAATACATGCAGAGCTCACCTGAGTGGGCTAGAACAAACAGAGCTCACCTGTGGTTAGGGTACCATAGCAACTCCTTTCCACTTCACCGCCTCATGATCAATTTATTGTGCCAAGTTCCTGAAGCAATATCCAGCTTTTCCCTGAGATTCTGAGAGACAATTCTGAGAAACTATTCCTGAGAAATGATACTAGTCCCTGAGATTATTCCCCGAATACAATGACTTTCCCCCTTTTACCCCTCGCTATACCTTGCTTGCTTCCCTTTAAATTGCCTTGTGTAAAAAATAAAATTTGACAGCTTGATCAGAATACTGTCTTGCTGTCCATCTCTCGTGTCTCTTGCCTCTTGACTTCTCCTAGGTGGTCTGGGGACCCTGTTGACTGTCCTGCGGGTCGGGACAATCTAACATAAGCAAAATCATGTTAGGTTTGAGGATGACTGAATGGTCAGCAGCTGATTTGCCTGCTGCATCCAATGTCAGAAAATTTAAAACAAAGCATACTACCCCCTTTTTTATCTTTAGCATTTGTTGTTTCAATATTCCATGAGATCTTTCCACAATTCCTTGCTTTTGTGGATTATATGGAATTCCTGTTTTGTGGACAATATTGAATTGCTGACTAAAGGTTTGAAAGGCTTTTCCAGTGAATGCAGTGCCATTGTCAGTTTTTATGATATCAGGGATGCCTAAAATAGTGGAGCATTTAAAGCAACGGGTTATAACGTGTTTATTAGCTTCTCCTGTCAAGGAAGATGTACAGATGACTCTTGAATATGTATTTATTGTGACATGAATATCTTCCCTAAGTTAGGAATATGAGTAACATCTATTTGCCAAAGTTGATTAGGCACTAGTTCTTGTAGATTTGCACCATAATGGCTTATAGAAAGATGCTGTAGGCATTGAGAACCTTGTTTTAACAATGGCTCAAGCCCCTCTTGAGAAATCTGAAATTGCCTTCTTAAACTGTTGCTCTTTTGATAATGAAGAGCAAGTGATTGTTGAGAAAGTTCAATCTTTGTTAGAGGAATGGCAGCAACAGGGGTTAATGCATTGGCTGTGGAATTTCCCTCAGACAAGGGGCCAGGGAAGTCAGTATGGGCCCTGATGTGCTCTACATAATGTGGGTGCTTTCTCTTCCTCATGCTACATCAAATTTGCTGAAAAATTGTAAAATTTGACTATTCTGAGAATTTAGATAAGAGACAGTCTCCAGCATTGATAAAGCTGGAGCAATGTATTGGCTATCTGTATATAAATTAAAAGGAGACTGTTCCAAAAGTTCAGACACAGCTGCAACATCTTTTAATTCAATAAACTGAGAAGATGCAGGTTCAAATTGCAAAGTTACCTTTTTAAAATCCAATATATAGCAGCTCTTCCATTAGAGGACCCATCAGTAAAGACTAAAGCAACTTGTTAAAACAAGGAGTACTATTCAAATTATGGGCAAACACAAACTCTTTCACACTAGCAAATTGTAACACTTGATGGCAAGGATAGTGATTTTGATTTTTTCCTGAAAAATTGGAAAATATTATAGGTCAAACATCTGTATTTTGACAGAGCCAATCAATTTGCAATTTAGTAGAAGGTACAAGCATTTCATCAGGATCCTTACCAAATATTTGCATAATTCTTCCCTGTATAGTTTCACTAACATGGCAACTGGTTCATAGTAAGACATGATTACTTTAGCAGAAGAGACTGGTAGATGTACTCAGAGTAAGGGTCCTTTTTGCCACAACACCACAGTAGGCATATGTGAAGTGGGTAAAGTATAAACTCCCCATGGCTTATCATAGTCAATATAATGAATTACTTGTTCTATAGCCTTTTCGACTATAGACAGTACTTGACAACCTCCCTCAGTTATAGACTATGAGATAAAGGATCAGAATCTCTTTTTAAGATGTCAAATAATGGATTAAATTCTCCTGTAGTTATTGTTAAGAATAGTCTAAACCAATTTATACATCCTATTAGTCTCTGAAAACCATTTGAAATTTTAATTTATCTTTCCTCAGCTCTATTTTTTGAGGTAAAATGTTTTTTATATATAAATGGAATCCTAAATACTTAGAGAAGGGTTTGTGCTAATTTTTTTCTGTAGCAACAACTAACCCTTTTCCTCAAAGCCTGTTGTAACTGGGAATAGGCTTTCAGTACAGAACCTTCATTTTTGTCAGCTAACAATTATCAACCACATAATGAACTATATGCACATGTAGATATAAATGTCTAACAATGCAATTGTTTGAGCTACAAACTTTTGTCATAAATTGGGACTATTAGCCATGTGCTGTGGTAAAACTTTGCAATGGTATCTCCTCATAGGTTCTTTAAGGTTGGTAGATGGAATACTAAAGGCTGGTCACTTGCAGTCTTGGAGATGAAGGGAATTGTATAAAAGCAGTCCTTTAAATCTAGTACAATCTTGCAAGTATTAGAGGGAATAGCAGAGAGTGTGGCCAACCTGGGTTGTAAAGCCCCTGTTAATTCCCTAGTTTCATTTACCTTTCTTAGATCTTGCAATAGTCTCTACTTCCCAGATTTTCTTTTTAATCATAAATAAAGGAGAGTTCCAAGGAGAATTTGAGGTTTCAATATGACCACTGTCAAGTTTCTCCAGCACTAGCTGTTCCGCAGCATCAATATTTCTGCATTAAGAGGCCACTGATCCACCCATACCGGAGAATCATTGATCCAGGTAATGTTATCAGCTTGGCAAGCAGGTTGGTCAGTGACCTCAGGTGAAAATACCCCAACCCAGTTCAAGATCTCTGAGTTCTATGTATAATAGGGTCCTTTCTGCCCTGACACTGTACTCCTAGGCCTTCTGTTTGTAAAAAGCCCTGAGTGAACATTTGTTGTGTGACTACCTCATTAGGGATAAACAGCATAACACCCATTTCCTTTATAATATCCCTTCCCCATAAATTTAGAGGCAGTCCTGCAACAATATATAGTGGAAATTTCCCACTGTGATTCTCTAAACCTCCCAACTTAAGAGATCACTGATTTGTTCAGGGATTTGAATGCCTTATCCCTTGCATTTGAGTCATAGCAGCCAAAGCAGGCCAGGCATCAGGCCATTGTTCAGCAGCAACGACAGATACGTCAGCTCCAGTATCTAAAAGGCCAGAAAAAATTCCATTAATTCTTAAAATAAACTCTTGTCATTGTGAAGAAATCGTCTACACCCAATAGGCATCAGAGGATTCAAAATCAGCATTCCCTCTGTGTTTTATTTTACTTCAATTATATGTATCTATTTTGGGCACTTAGAGTAATTGAGCTATTCTTTGCCCTGGTTGCAGCACAGATATGGTCCCTGGAGAGGAGGCCATAATTTTTATTTCTCCCCCACAATCACCCTTGGGGTTACTATGATCCACATCATGGTGGTACTGCTTCTACCTAACAACAAATCAACTGCTACCTGAGGGATAGGACCATAGACACCAATAGGCAATGCTTGCAATACCAATTTCAGGGGTCAGTACTATAGAGGTGGAGGGACTGAGGTCCAATCCTGCACTTTCTGGGGTGGCTTGACAGATGTCTTGAATAGACTTCCTGGTTGTAGGTCAGACTGTGTTACCCCAACTAAAATTAAGGGTATGAAAAAAGTAAAGTTAGAGGGTGAAGGGACCTCTGACTTGGTGGAAACATCTTGGCAGGACACTAACCATATAGTTAAGAGTAAAACTAAATGCAGGAACTTAAAATTGACATTCCATTAACAGCACCAAAGCAGGTAGAACCTATTTTAGAGAAAGCATCTCAAAAAGAAATACCTGGTACACTCATGAAGACTATAGTCTGTTTAGATAAAGATAGACTAATAGGCAAAAGGCTAGCTATGAATCTCTAGAAAATGAACCAGTTCTGTCATTGCCAGTGACTGCCTCCCGGCCTCAGATGCCAGTAAGGGGTTCAGGACGCACTGGCCCCATGGAGGTGATAATGGAAACCAGAACATATACCCCACAGGAACTCAATGAACTTAGAAAAGACTATGCCCAGAATAGCATGTAGGATGCATCCTATATAGCAAAACTGTGGGAGAAGGGAGCAGATACAATAATGTTATCAGACCAAGAGATGAAGCTCTGGAACCTGTGTTAGACAGTCCCTGGGGAGACACGCACCCACTGCTTGATAGGATAACTGCAGCTTGGAGACATGCATTTCCATCCTTAGATTTAACTCAGTTTGAGGCCTCAGCAAAATGGAATAGTTTACAAGAAGCAATTCAGTTGGCCAGGAAATTAGGAGTATCTACTTCATCTACAACCAGGTTCCCACCCCACAGGCTGCACCAATGTTGGTCCAGTTTAAGGAAGTCCCGTTGAAAGGAGCTTCACAACATCTCAGGGTGACCCTAGCTTGACCATTGCAAGGATGTTCAACTGTGCCAGATGCCATAGACTTCTTAAAATCATACAGAGAGTTAGACTCAGAGAAGGTAGTATCCCTACCTATTAAAAGTAAAAAATATAATGGAGTGAGATGGTTTAAAAATATAAGACCATTTGGAAGACAGAATATCAACCTCAGAACCAAGCCAGCCATGGACTCCCACTAGACGGTTGTTTGGGCAAGCTCCTCAAAGACCCTTTTAAGGTGAGGGGGGGACCAAATGGCCTAGTTCCTCCTCCCCAATTAGGATTCAACAATCAAGGGCCAAGGATAGGGGCAAGACCTATGAACAGGCTGTCATTCAGGAACAACCAGAGAGGATGAGGACGTCCCTTTCAACCTTAGGGACACAATTTCTAAAACCCAGAAAAGCACTACCCGATGGCACCACCAAAGTGGTCAAATGACTTTTGGACATGGGTAGTGAAACTAATGTATATAGCCTAGATGAAGGACAAATCCTGAATACAGGCATGATTAGAGGCTACACAGAAGTAGAAGGAATTGGAGGAAGAGTTAGAACTCCTATGACTAGACTAATATTACAAGTATATGATAAAAATTATGAGCTAAATTTTGCTTGTGCAGTGCCCCAGGAAATGTTATAGGATTACCCACAATACACAAATTATTTCCAAAATATTTGAATTACAAAAGACTACCAAGGGTGCTATTGGCTACAGTCAAAATACCACAGGTAGAAGTACCCAAAATACCACACTATTCCACACCTCAATACCTCATAAAAGGTGGAAAGGAAGAAGTGAAAGACACCATACAAACCTTTTTAACAGAAGGTATTACAGAACTGACACAAAGCTTTAACTACAACAGCCCCATTTGGCCGGTAAAGAAACAGAATGGCAAATGGAGATTCACAATAGACTACAGGAATATAAAAAAACTATCAGAGCCTGGGAAATTGCCAGATATAGAAGATATATTCCTGAGATTCAGGCAGGTGGCACCATATGGTTAGCTATGATAGACTTAATGGACACGTTCTTTGGCATTTCCTTACATCCCAACTCTAGAGAAATCACTATATTTCATGGGAAGGAAAACAATATCAATTTACTAGAGTTCTACAAGGATATAAAACCAGCCCAATTATAGAACATAATGCATTGAGATGGGCTTTAGACTCATTCCAAACACCAGAAGAGTAACAATCTTTTCGTATGTAGATGACCTTCTTTTGATAGCAAATGATAGACAAATATTACATAAAACAGTAGCAGACTTAATTGCACATCTAACAAATGAAGGATGGACCATTAATAAAGACAAAGTAAAGGGACCAGCAGAGGAAGCTAAATTCCTTTGGGTCAACTGGTCGACTAGAGGACCCTCCATTCCCCCAGAAGTAATTAACAAATTAAGAAACTTAATTAACAAGACCTCAGAGTAAGACAGCATTTAATAGGTTTATTTGGGTATTGGAGGCAACATATACCATACCAGCAATTGCTGCTTTAACCATTATACAGCATAGCAAAGAAAGCATCTAACTTCACCTGGGGACCACCCCAGGAAGAAGTAGTGAAAATTATATTAGAATATATAGAGCAATTTTGTAATTTAATTTATATCAATGCAGATAGTACAGTGATAATAAATATCCTCTTTATAAAGGGATATGGCAATTGGAATATATTTGTTAAACAACCGCAGATTAAACCAATTGGCTTTTATTGCAAAAGCATCCCTTGGTCAGATGCCAAGTATTCACTCTTGGAAAAAACAGTATGGACTGCCTATGAAGCACTCCTCACATGCCACAGGATCCTAAGACAGAACCCAGTGGTCCTCTGATCTACTGTGCCCATTCTCGAATGGGTAAAGGCACCAGAACAGGCATGGGCAGGGTTGCCCATGGAAAGAAAGGTCTTGCAATGGAAATGGTGCATCTCGGAGTTCCTTCGAGGAGTAAACCTGACTGCACAGATGATGGTACCAATGGTGTCTAGCAGACCTAGAATTAGCAGATCATCTCCAATTGAGGAAGTCATCAGTGCATATTGAGCAGCCTCATGGCCTGCTATATTATTAGCAAAGGGAGACACTTTTGGTACCATACATGTTACAACATGTTGGAGCATACATCCGACTCCACATACAACATGTTGGAGGGAGATTGGTATGGGAATGACCTTACACAATCACACAACCTGGAACTCCTGCAAGCTAACTGCCTGAGGTCAATATTAAAAAACCAATATTGAAAGAGTGCATCTTATAATGGAATACATATCATACATGGGAAAGCGATGTATATAATCCCGCTTTGCAAGCCTTGTGAAACCTTTGGGAATACTTAGACCTGAAAGCTTTGTTTTCCCTGAGGCTCCAGGGGATAGAATGTAAGGAATAAATATAAGCAATATAAAAGAAATTACAAAGATAACCCAGCCCAGGGTGTGTGGGTGAAATGTGATAAGGTAAACACCCAGACTCAGTGAATGCCTCAATTTTAATTGACTAAAAAGATACCCTGGAGACCAAGTCTGGAGAGTGTGTATGGAGATGACAAAGCCTAGTGTCAGATAAAGTGGTGTTGCAGGCCTGAGCTGAAAGAGACTTAAAAACCCTGGTCTGACAGCTAAGGTTGGCTCTTTCCTGAGAGCTCCAACGGAGACTCTTTGTGTTGAGACTGACTTATTCCCATAGCCATCCTACTAATTCTGACACTCCAACTCTGGGCCAAGGCTCTGCAGAAATCCAAAGCACAGTGAGGAAACACCCTGGGCCTGACCTGTGCTTCCATTGGAACTAGGCTACAACACTTACCAGACCAGAGGTGAGTGTGTGTGTGTGTGTGTGTGTGAATGAATGCGACCCCTTTTTGCTTTATATTTGTTCATGGTTGCTTATGAATAAATAATAATGTAGCCTGAGTCTCTGAGTCACGGGCACTTTCTTTCTCTCGCTTTTGGCTCCATCCCTAAACCTGACTCTCGGCAATTATCCACAGGGATTTTGCTCAGGCCCATGGGAATCATAATGATCATGCAATTTTTGTCCTACCTTTTCCCCCCAGGTTTCTAAATTTATGGTCCCTTCTCTGGGAAAACAAGGACATACTTCCTCTACAAAATCTGAAAACTTAAGCAACTGCTGCTGGCTTATCGTAGTTCCCTCTATTCTCAGCATATCTCTGAGCATATGTTCAAAAAACAAGCGTCTTTCCCTGTCCTGTTTTTCTTATTTCTTCTCTATTTTTTCTGTTTTTTCTATATATTTTTTTTTGCTATTTTCTGAGCTCCCTTATCTTCTTCAAGCCCCTTACTTTTTCTAAACTCCCTTATCTATGTTTTCCTAAGTCTTTATTCCCAAAAGTTACTCACTGCTGTCTACATTTTCGATTTTCCCAAGTGATCCACTTCTAGTGGTGTCCTTCACTGCATGCCCCATAATTAAGCCTTCACACTGGGTACTACATGCCCGAGCCAGCCAGTCAGTTAATCACAACGGGGTAGAGAGGATGATTATAGGGAAGGCAGAAAGAAGATGTAAGAGACAAATATGGGAAGGCTGCAGGTCAATACCATACCAGCAGCTAGTGTATTTTCTCAGTGTCTTTTAAAAACAAGCAGCAAGCAAGGTCAAAAGCATGACCAATTCCAGGAAGTTAAACAATGACCATAAAATGCTTACATGGTGAGTTAATGGTGCACACTATCTATGTTCAGACTCAGACAGTCTGTCAAGGGCATATACATAAGCAGAGGAACTTGGTAGGATATAACACATGCCTTAACTAAAAACAAAAAACATGTCAGCAGACTCATTCATGACAATCACAAGCAAGAAGTCAGCCAGATAACTCCAGGTGTGCTCCCCGTATAGAGGCACACCTGTCATGATTGTGCTAACAAGTGGGCCACATCCCATGAGTTCTAAAACTGTTCCTCTTACATGGCCCCTAACAAGGGATCTATGTGGTGGACAAGAAAGTAATGATTTTTCCCACTAAACAGAAACCTATTTTACAAAGTTTCTGGTGACTCTAATTTTAAGCAGCAATCCCTCTGTTTATAAGTTAGAGTCCAGGTTGAACTGAGTACAGACTGAAAATGATGACATTGTCAATAAACACTGCTATTTGGGGGGTTTGGGGAGGGTTCACTTTGGACCTACCACACTGTCTTAGAGTTTCACTGCCGTGAACAGATGCCATGACTAAGGCAACTCTTATAAGGACAACATTTAATTGGGGCTGGCTTACAGGTTCAGAGGTTCAGTCCATTATAATCAAGGTAGAAGCAGGGCATCATCCAGGCAGGAGGACCTGAGTTGTACATCTTCATCTGAGGGCTCTTAGGAGAAGACTTGCTTCCAGGCAGTTAGGATGAAGGCCTTAAAGTCCACACTCATTATGACACACTTCCTCAAATAAGGCCATGTTGTATTCTGTAGCTGCCTGCAGCTACTATGAACTGGGTTGCTGGAACAGAAGCTGAGGGATGTATGGGGAAGGGGCGAAAAGAATGAGGCCAGGACAATATTTTACCGATTGAGGCCCCAACTTTAATGGGGGTCAGGCCTTTTAACAGTTTGGGCAAGCCCCTCCCCCCAGACTCCAGGGTGAGTTCCAGAAAAGTCTTCTGGTGATCCTTGGCTCTACTGCTCAAGCAGCTGGGCGGGTCACCTGCTTAATTCAGGAATTCATAGACCTGGAGGAACAATGAGCTTAACCTTCACTCTGAGCTTCTTCACCCTAGGTGGAGCAGGATCCTGACTAGCTAGCATGGGATTCCGAGCCCAACTAGGCTGGGAGAAGTTCACCTTGACCAAAGTCTAGTACACTCTTAGCACTCCACCCTAGGATAAAAATTCCTGTTGTAACCTACTTCCCTATTATGCCCCAATGTCAGATTCCTGCGGAAGCCAGGGATTGTCTTGGCCAATGTCAAGTTCCTACCATGTGGCAAGATACCCTATTATGGCTCTGTGCAAGGCCACACCTACTCCAACAAGGCTACACTTCCTAATAGTGCCACTCCATGGGCCAAGCATATTCAAACTGCCAGACACACCCAATTTCATAATTTTTTTACAATGGGAAATTAAAGACACAGATTATCACCAAACCGTTAGTGATTTTGACATACTATTTTCTCTGGTAGACAGATGTAGGTATAATGTTGTGTGTTGTGTAAAGATTATTCTTGTATTATTCTGAAAGAATAGAAAATACAGCCTAACTCTCTAATGAGCAGAAGTCAGAAGCTTAAAATGCTATCTCGCTTCAAAGAAGCTCTAACTCCAGCCTTGTAAGGAGCCCCCAAAACTTCATATTCCAGAGCCTGCTCTTTGTGCTCTTTGTTAGAAACTAGGTAAAAGGTCACATTCCAAAGCCCACCCTTTGTTAAGAGCTAGGCAAAAAGGCCTTGAATAGGTGATCCTGGCCCCATAAGATAACTGGAAATGAGCTAATTATCTGCTTATCTTGTTTCTGTAAACTGCTTATGCCATTACCCCCATCCAGGAGTTCATGCAGCTATAGACCTCCAAGAAAATAGGAAACTAATTGGTCTACAGAGCGTGGGGTCTGATAATTTAAACTGATTGGCCTAAAAACTGTAGAGTGGTACAAATCAATTGGCTCGCACTTCAAGGGCTCTTGATCCTAAGGAATGATTGGCTTGTGATCCGTGGGCTTTGTTGTAAACTTATAAAAGCTGTCACAATTCTGCACTCGTGGTCCATAGTCCTCTAGCCCTGTGCAGTGTATGGCTGTGGAACCCAGAATTCTGGAATAAAAAATCCTCTCGCTATTGCATCGAGACCATTTCTCGCGAGTGATTTGGGTTTTGCCTTCAGAGGTGTGGGGCACTGGGGCACCCTCGGTTTTTGGGGGTCTTACAATTCAAATGATGATTTCTCTGCCCCCATATTTGGTTCCAATCCAGATATGACATTGTAATGCTTATTCTAAGTATTTCCTACCTTAATGTTGTGTAAACATCAATTGCTATTTATTCTCCAATTTGTCAATAAAAGGGGCTAAGCCAATGGCTGAGCAGAGGATCCCAGACAAGGAATGGAGGGAGGGAATAATGGGTGGAGAAAGGGGGGGAGGGAGGATTTGCCATAATGAGAGTGTAGAGGAGACACTGTGGGAACACATCTGGAGCAGAGAGAGCCAGATCAATACTAAAATGCAAGTATCTTGGGGATTTGTTGTAGGAGGTAGCCATATTAATTTTGAAGATAGAAATAGATTAATACAGCTTTCCTACTGTGCCCTAAAGCTTGATTAAACAAATCTTATAAGCCGGGCATGGTGGCACATGCTTGTAATCCCAGCACTTGGGAGGCAGAGGCAGGCAGATTTCTGAGATCGAGGCCAGCCTGGTCTATAGAGTGAGTTCCAGGACAGCCAGGACTCCACAGAGAAACCCTGTCTCAAAAAACCAAACAAATCTTATAGTCTCTGTCTCATTTATTTTGGAGCTAGCTAGGGGAAAGAAAAAATGATCGCATTTAAAATTGCACTAACATTTTGCATCCAACATGAGGCATAGATTCCAAGCTTAGAAAAGTTCCAGGTGAAAAGAGAAACAAGAACTCCCTGGATATAGAGCAGTTTTCTTAGTTCTGTTCCTTTTAGAAAAAAGTCATAAAAATGGTTACTTAGACAAGGTCAGGTGCTTTCAGGGAGGCAGGGACAAAGATAAAGCAGAGACCAAGGGAATGGCCAACCACACTTTCTTAAATTGGGACCCATCCTATGTGCAAGAACTAATCCCTCACACTATTAATGATAGCCTTGTTATGCTTGCAGACAGGAACCTAGCTTAACTGTCCTCTGAGAGACTCAATATAGCAGCCAATGGAAAGAGATGCAGAGATTCACACCCAGACTTTAGATGGAGTTCAGAAGTCTTATGGAAGAGTTGGGGAAGGATCAAGAGACCAGAAGAGGACAGGAACTCCATAGGAAGACCAACAGAGTAAACTAACCTGGATTCTTAGGGGCTCTCAGAGACTGAATCACCAATGAAAGAACAAGCCTGGGCTGAATGTAGGCCCCTGCACATATGTAGCATACGAACAGCTTGGTCTTCATGTGCAAGCATGGCCACTTGACCATGCTCCAGTGAATATATGGACAACACAGGACTTTTGTCTTTGGCCTTTTTCTTTTTGGGGGGAGTAGAAGGTCACAGGGTAGGGGAATGGACTTGAGATGACTGGGAGATAATCCAGATTGGGGTACATGATATTAGTCACAAATAATCAATAAAAATATGTTGACAATTACCTTACATTTCATAAAAACTATTAAAGACTTTAGATAGTCAAAACAATTGTGATAAAAACAATGCTGGAGGGTTTACTATTTCAGAGCTTGAGATATATTATAGAGCCACAGAAATAAAAACAATATGGCACTGACACAAAAACAGACATGTAGACCAAAGGGACAAAATTAAAAGTCCCAAACATGAGTGCACATAACTTCATATTTGACAACAATACCAAAAACATAAGCTGGTGAAAAGCCAGCATCTTTAACAGATTGTACTGGAGAAACTGGATATCCATGGATAGAAGAATGAAGTTAGGCCTGGATCTATCACCTTGAACAAAACCCACTCCCACCCGAAAAAGTTAAATTGCCAGAAGAAAGCCTAGGCAGTGCTCACTGTGATATAGGTGTAGGAAAGAAGTTTCTGAATAGAATCCAATTTGACCAGAAATTGAGGACATCAATTGACAAATGGGATCCCATAAAACTAAAAAGATCCTGTACAGCTAAAGAAATAAATTAAGTGAAGAGAAATTCCATAGAGTGGGGGGAGAATCTTTACCTCCTATACATGTGACAAAGGATTACCATCCAGAATATATAAAGAAAGCAAAAACAAACAAACAAACAAAAAACCCCAAAAATATTCAAGAAAACAATCTAAGAAGTTGAAGTTAAATCCTTGTTGTTGAAGACAAAATGAACTTAGCCAGATTCATGTGGCTAGTGTCTCATGGAGTTTAGAAGAGAGCCTATTACTACCACTTTACTAAGCTAGTATAATTCCTAATTGCATCCTAATTATCCCTATACCTACAGATAAGTGAGGCTCTGTGCTCTCCCCAAAGAAGCTTCTTTTTGCTTCAGAAAACTGTTGCAGAAATCCGAAACCAGTTAAAATTCAGAGAACTAGATATGGGAGGGTCATTCAGGCACAACTGATACATCTCTGATATAACTCTTCCATCCGCTCAGGGAAAACCAAAGAAGAGGAAGTAGAATGTTTGTAAGAGACAGAATCACAAAGTGTTCTACCTGTGACAGGGCAGTTACTCCCATAAAATCTCAGCAACATAGCTGTGTAAACAGGGCCTAAAGAGAGGCTGGAGAGATGACTCAGTGGTTAAGAGCACTGGCATTTTCCAGGGGACCCATGTTCAATTTCCGGCATCCACATGACAGCTCACAACTGTCCATAACTCTGGTTCCAGAGATTCTGACAGGCACACACAGACATACATTCAGACAAACACCAATGCATGTGAAATAAAAATAGATAAAAATTATAAAAATAAAAAATAGCAAATTAAATCTTAAAAATGAATAAAAGTTCTAAACAATCCCAACATTTGATATACCAACATTGAAAGGAGAACTCTCACTTTATATCAAGAGAACTCATACATGTAAGAAGTCATGTGCTGGGCGGTGGTGGTGCACGCCTGTAATCCCAGCACTCTGGGAGGCAGAGGCAAGCGGATTTCTGAGTTCAAGGCCAGCCTGGTCTACAGAGTGAGTTCCAGGACAGCCAGGGCTACACAGAGAAACCCTGTCTCGGAAAAAAAAAAGTAAGAAGTCATGTGAATATCCAGAAAGTGAGAAAGCTTCCTTGAGTAAGCCCACACCTCACTCCACATCAGAGAACTTGTGCAAATGAGCAAGTGCTTGAATGGAAAGAATGTGGGATAACATTCTACTTGGTTATCCTTTGCTTACCATCAAAGAAAAGTGAGAAAAAAATTTGAATGTAAAGAATGAGGAAGGCTTTCCACTACAAGACATACTTCATGCTATGTCAGAGAATTCATACAGGTGGAAAACTCTCAAGTGGACAACAGTGGGCAAGCTTTCTGCTGCTAGTCCAGACTTGTTCTACAGCAAAGAACTCATGCAGATGAGAAGCCTTATGAATGTGAAGAATATGGGATAGCTTTCTACTAAAAGCCAAATATTATAAACATCAGAGAACTAAGTCACAGAAGTGAGACACACTATGACTGTAAAGAATTCAGTGTAGTTTATGCAAGTCACAGAGAACACATACAGATGATACGCCATCTGAAGACACAGAATGAAAAATATTTTCTAGTGTAAGTCACAATTTACATCAGTGATTTCATGCAGGCAACTTACAAGTGTTAAGAAGTCAAGATTGTTTTATGTCATACTTCACTCATTATGACAGAGATCATAGATGAGAAAACCCAGGAATGCAAGGAATATGTGAAAATTTAGCATAACTAGTTAGTACTCACTTGGCACCAGAGCACCTGAAACATGTAAGGAAATATTGGAACTTTTCTATTATAAACCAAACTTTACTCCTCAGTGAACCTGAGATAGATACCTGAACACACCAGATGGTGGAAAGCTTTCTAAATAGGGAAACTCACATGTGAGAAAAAACTCTTAGGAAAGCTTTATTAAACACCAGTTGACATCCAAGTATATATGTAAGTGAGTAAACTGTGGATGTACAGAATAAAGCAAAGATTTAAGCAAAGCATTTTAAGGGACCCTATGAAAGTTACAAAAAGGAGAACTTTGAAATAAAAACTTTATACACCTAAAACAATTTATAGCAAGTACTTTAGCCAGATATAGTACTATATGTTTCAACCCAAGCCCATTTGTGCTACATGTTTACTAAAGCTTCTCTTCAAGATATTGGGTTAGGCAAGAATTTTTTAAAATAAAATAAACCAAATGATATAAACCTAACAGATATCTACAGAACATTTCACTCAAGCATAGAAGAATATACCTTCTCAACACTTCATGGAACTTCTCCAAAAATGATCATAAAGCAAGTCTCAACAAGTACAAGAAAAATGAAATAACCTCCTGTATCCTATCAGACCAGAATGGATTGACATTGGATATCAATAGCAACAGAAACAACAGAAAACCTACAAACTCATAGAGACCAAATGACTCTGGGCCAAAGTAGAAGTAAGAGATTAAAGACTTCCTAGAATTCAACAAAAATGAATGCACAACATACCCAAACTTATGGGGCACAATGAAAGCAGTGCTAAGAGGAAAAAAGGGGTGGGAATGAAAAAGTAAGCGTGACTATAATATAAAAAATGTAAAAATGCCCAGTGAGCATAATGCTTATGTATGGATACTTTGAGAATGACTAGTGTGTGTACAGATACTCAGATGAAAGAAAATTAATCTACATTAACCAACAACAAGAGTCACTTGTGCTGTGACTAAATTTCACAAGTGGTATGTTTATGTAAGTTTTGTCATTGCCCAGGAATAGGAAGCACAGCTACTCAGGGAGGGAGAATGCGAGCTCTCCTTACAGTGATCAAAGTGTAGTATATCTTGATATGTGCCCCAAGTAAAAGCTCAGAGGAGACACATGGTGACAAATGTAATGAAGAAAAGTGAATAAGACCATGAATTTCTGCCTCGATTGTAAATGCTTCCCACCAACACCATCACTAATGACCATACCTGCGAATAACCTGTGAATAAACACTCAAATATCAGTCACAAAAGTAGGGGAAAGGAGCAGGCATATAAGGCTACAAAGGAATCCAGAGTAGATATCTAAACATTCTTCATCCAGTAATGTTTCTTTAACCAAAGATAAATTTAAAATCGTTTTAAGGGTCACATCCCATAAAACTGAATATCTAATATGACACAGCAGTGAAGCCTATAGTATAATCCAGTTGTTGGATCTCTCTCTTTCTCCCCCCTCCTTCCCTTCCTTCCTCTCTCCATCTCTTCCTCCCTTCTCTCCTTCCCTCCTTTCCTTTCTCTGTCCTTCTCCTTCCTCCCTCCTCTTCTCCCCCTCCTTCCCATCTTCCTTCCCTCCCTCCATCTTCTGCCACCATTTTCAGCCTAAAGAGTGGAATAAGAATGCTATAAAGACATCGATTTACCTACTACAAATCCTTTTGAAAAGATTCCAGTATATCATTCCTCTTCCACAAGCTCACAGCCAGGAGTACTAGGTAAACAGGTCTAGAATTTCTGTGCTGTGTGAGAGTCAAAGGTGACCAAAGGATTTCTGTGGCAGTCTGAATGACAATGGCCGCCAGAGCCCAAATATTTGAATACTTGCTCCTTTGTCGGTGGAACTGCTTTGGAAGGATTGGCAGGTATGGTCTTGTTGGAGGAGGTATGACCTGATTGGACGAGGTGTGTCACTGTGTCACTGGGGAGGGGCTTTGAGGTTTCACAAAAAGCCCCTTCAAATTCTAGTTAGCTCTCTCTATGCTTGATTACTTGAGGATTAGATATGAGCTCTCAGCTACTGCTCCAGCACCATGCCTGCCTGCTGCTATGCTCCCCATCTTGATAATGATGTGCCAGGAGCCATTCTCACAGAGATCTCAAAATGCCCTCCTTTCAGCCATTTCTAGCCTGCTTCTTCTAGCCTGCTTTTAGAAGGAAAAGTACTAGCTTAAAGATTAGCCAAGTAGATGACTAGATGGTCAGTACATGCAGAGCTCACCTGAGTGAGCTAGAACAAATGAAGCTCACCTCTGGTTAGGTTACCATAGCAACTCCTTTCCTCATGATTAATTTATCCTGCCAAGTTCCTACAGCATTCACCAACTTTTCCCTGAGATTCTGAGAGACAATTCTGAGAAACTGTTCCTGAGAAGTGATACTAGCTCCCTAAGATTATTCCCCGAATACAATGACTTTCCCCCTTTCCCCCTCCCTACATTTTGCTTGCTTCCCTTTAAATTGCCTTATGTAAAAAAATAAAATTTGACAGCTTGATCAGAATACTGTCTTGTTGTCTGTCTCTTGTGTCTCTTGTCTCTCGCCTTCTCCTAGGAGGTCCGGGGGCCCTGTTGACTGTCCTGTGGGTCGGGACACTCTGGTGCCCAATGTGGGGCCCCCATGAAGTCATCAAGGAGAAGGAGCCGTAGGACCCAAGGAAGAGCTCTTCACGCGCAGCTCCAGGAGTGGATAGGTCGAGACATGGTTGACCCGCTGGCGCTTGGCCAGGAGAAAACTCTCCACGGTGACAATGTCTCTGAAAGGTGAGACATGGGACAAGCATTTACTCAGCAATCCCTGTCATTTCAGGGCTAAAGGAATCTCTCAAGACTCGAGGGGCTAGGGTGAAGAAAAGATCTTAAGCACTTCTTAGACTTTGTCGGATAAATTTGTCCCTAGTTCCCAGAGGAAGGAACTATAGATAAGAACTTGGGCTAGAGTAGGTAATTGTTTTAGAGATTACTATGCAAGCATTGGTCTGAAAAATTCCAGTTACTGCCTTTAACTACTGGTCTCTGATTAATGACATTATTCAGAATTCCTCCCACTTCCAGGATCTAGTTTCTGAAGGAGAGCGCACTCTGAGAAAGCATTCATCTAGGGCACCACCTCTGCATTCTCTTACCCCTTCTGCCTCTGTGGTGATTGACATGGAGGAGGGAAATTTAAAATGGTCCGTGTCTGTGTTTGCTCTTTCTCCTGATCTCTTAAAAGAACTATGTGGCAAGATACATTACCCCCCTCTACAAACTCTGAAATCTGGTCATGGTCCTGAGGATGACAGTCTGCCCCTAGGGGAGGAAGCCAACTTAGAAGAGGAGGCCAACTTAGAGGAGGAAGCTGCACTATCTCGTGGCCCAAACCCACCTAAGGTTATTGCTCCCACCACTACCATTGCCTTTGTCTCAGCACCCCACCCCCATACTAGAATTGGTTCCTCCTTTCATGCCTCAACTGTGTATGCCTTTTGATGAGATTTTTACTGCCCCCTCAGCTTCTGCTGCCTGCAGGAGAGCCACTGAAGAGATTTCTTCTTTCCACCAATGGTAGAGAGCTGCAGGGAGCAAGTAGCCCTCTTAAAGGTGCTAGGAGTCTTAGAGGGACAAAGGGTCACTTTAACCTCAGGATTTATTTCAAAGGCAGAAACCCAGAAAAGGCCAGAGCCAAAATCCTTGCAGAAAGGTCCAGTCCTGGATTTCCCACTCTCTTTATGCAGTGGAGCAACTGTCCCTCGTACAGCTCCAGCCCCTGAGGAGGAGAGTCCGGATGAGAATGAGGGAGAAGAGGAGGGAGAAATAGGAGATCAATCTCCAAGTACTCCACCTCCACATTCCCTGGATACTCCGACCCTGGATGAGGGCAGGGACGGCAACACATCAAATTATTCCTATAAGCCTCTTGACTTTAAAATTTTAGAAAAATTAAAGTCCGCAGTCACAGTCTACGGGCCAACAGCTCCCTTCACGTTGGCATTGTTAGAATCTTCCACTGAGGGTTGGCTCATACCTAAGGAATTTATTCAGCTTGCCCAAGCCATGCTCTCTAAGGGAGAATTTGTTCTTTGGAAGTTAGAGGCAGCTGAAGCGGCTAAAGAAACTGAAAGAAAAAACTGCTCACAGGCAGAGTGTAAGTCCTGGACTGCAAAGAAACTCCTGGGTGAGTCTCCTTTTAATACATTAGAAGCCCAAATGAAGTATCCTCCAGGACTCCTAGCCCAAGTTAGACAAATCTTTCTCATGGCTGGGAGATGGCTACTCCCCAAGACAGGGTCATCTGCCACTGTAACTAAAGTTCTTCAAGGCCTAGACGAACCCTATAACTCATTCATCAGCCACCTTACTGAGACTGAGGAGCATGTCTTTGGGAACATATCCAAGCAGCTTGCCTTTGAGAATGCAAACCCGTCCTGCCAGGATGTGCTTAAACATCATCTTTCTAAATCCTTGGCAGAATATGTTCACCTATGTGCCGGCGTGGGACCTAGCCATGCCGTGGAGCTGGCAAAAGGAGTTGCGTTTCAGAAAGCAGGTGTTCAGACACAGTCAAAAACTTGCTTTAATTGCAAACAGCCTGGACACTTCCAACGTGACTGTCCTCATCCCAGAACTACTAGAACTTCTTTGCCCCAAACTTCAGCTTCTCAATTCACAGGTCTACCTGCCCTAAGGCAGAGACCTCCAACTACCCTTTGTTCTCGCTGCTGCAAAGGTTACCATTGGCAACAGAAATGCTGTTCCAAGACAGATAATCTTGGCCGTCCTCTCTTCCCAGCTTTCAGGAAACACCCTGCGGGGGCAGCCACCAGCCCCCTACCCACAGACCAACCCCGGGGGCGATTGGGTTTGTCCCACAACAACAATTAGCCGTCCTTCCAGCCAACATTCCTGTTCAATCTCCCAGTTACGACAAGCTACCCCAGGCAGTGCAGGCCTGGACTTGTGCGCCACCACCAGCTCAATATTAAAACCTGAGGATGGCCGGGTGGTGGTGGCGGCGCACGCCTGTAATTCCAGCACTCTGGGAGGCAGAGGCAGGTGGATTTCTGAGTTCGAGGCCAGCCTGGTCTACAGAGTAAGCTCCAGGACAGCCAGGGCTACACAGAGAAACCCTGTCTTGAAAAAAAAAAAAAAAAAAAAAAAAAACGAAATCCAAAACAGAAACAAAAACAAAAACAAAAAAACCTGAGGATGGCGTGCAGATATTTCCAGTTATTTTATTCTTCCCCCCACCCCCAGAGGAAACCTGGTGGGCGTGCCTTGATGGCCTTATTCCTTGCCTCTCCGCTTCAGTTTTTCAAAATCAAAAGAATGGAGAGAGCCCCGAGTTTTGCATCCTTATTAAGATTGTTCCTCATTTAGTTTATTATCACTCTGAAGACTTTTTTCACCTGTGGGATCAATCAACATCCACTGGAGACTCCACCTCTTTGAGCCACGCCCACAGAGAACCTATCTCTGCTATTACTATCTCTGCCCTACTTGGCCTTGGAGCTGTGGGAGTGGGGCCAGGTATTTCTTACCTTGTTCTTTCTAACTCTAGGTACACAGAGCTAAGTGCCACTATCGATCAAGATGTCTAATGCCTTCAGCAGGGGATAACTGATCTCTTCGACTCCATTGACTCCCTAGCTGAGGTCGTCCTCCAAAATAGGCAGGGACTTGATCTCCTGTTCCTCCAACAGGGCAGACTTTGTGCATCTTTAAAAGAAGAATGCTGTTTCTATGCTAGTAAGACAGGAGTTGTAAGAGATAGCATGAAAAAAGTCAGAGAAGGACTAGAAAAATGTAAGAGAGAAAGAGAACAGAAAAAAAGTTGGTATAAAAACTGGTTTTCCACCTCTCCGTGGCTCACTACACTTTTACCCAGCATCCTAGGACCCTTTGTAGGTCTATTATTGTTATGTTCTTTTGGACCATGGGCTTTTAAACATCTCACTGCCCTAATTAAAAAGCAGGTAGATGACTTGGCAGTCAAGCCCATTCAGATACATTACCATCATTTGGCTATGGAAGATTGAGAGATGGCTACCCAGCCCCCCAGGCAATTACTGAACAGCCCAAATGGCACACTCGAGTGCCCCAGCAGAGAGAGCATTCTTGTCACAGCCATTCCATCCAGGACTCCAGAAGGGGCCCACAAGCTCAAGGCACCAATAAACAATAAATTTGCTGAGTATTTGCTGATGAAGATCACCTTCCCAGGACCACACCCACCTAAGACAGGGGTCTCTGGAGGCTGGTGGAGACACCCAGGGAGGGAAAGGGTGATGGGTGGCTACTGGGATGATCCTAAGACAGGCCCTGCTCCATTATCTTGGTACCTCATCTGCTTTCCATCAATGGCTGGCTGGCCTCTGCTCTCTTTAATACAGAGAAGGAGAGATGCCAGGAGCCATTCTCACAGAGATCTCAAAACCCCATCCTCTTAGCCATTTCTAGCCTGCTTCTTCTAGCCTGCTTTTAGAAGGAAAAGTACTAGTTTAAAGATTAGCCAAGTAAGCTAGATGGTCAGTACATGCAGAGCTCACCCGAGAGGGTTAGAACAAACAAAGCTCACCTGTGGTTAGGACAACTCCTTTCCACTTCACCTCCTCATGATCAATTTATCCTGCTAAGTTCCTACAGCAATCGCCAGCTTTTCCCTGAGATTCTGAGAGACAATTCTGAGAAACTGTTCCTGAGAAATGATACTAGTCCCCCGAGATTGTTCCCTGAATATAATCACTTTCCCCCTTTCCCCTTCCTACACCTTGCTTGATTCCCTTTAAATTGCCTTGTGTAAAAAATAAAATTTGACAGCTTGATCAGAATACTGTCTTGCTGTCTGTCTCTTGCATCTCTTGTCTCTTGCCTTCTCCTAGGTGGTCTGGGGACCCTGTTGACTGTCCTGTGGGTTGAGACAATGATGGACTCTAAATAACCCTCCAATTAAATATATTCTTTTATAAGTTGCCTTGGTCATAGTGTCTTTTCATAGCAACAGAGAAGTAACTAAAACAATGACAGATAACAGTATGACACTCTTTGAGTGAAATTTCCCTGTGGGAAGGCATGAGATGCAGGTGTCCCTTGGATCCAATTAGGGCCAATTCTCACACTTTGAAAATGGCTTCTAGGTTATTTTTTGGGGCCTGGATTCAACTTGATGACATTTACCAAACCCACTCCCTATTGAGAGGGGTGTGTACACAGGGAAGCCTGCTCTAGAACAAGGAGGAAGACATGATGGGACCCCCCAAAAAGGGAGAGGTTCAGGATAGAGGATTGATAATTAGGGGAGAGAAGTGAGTAAGAGGTGAATGAGATCAGCTGCTGGAGACCTGGTTTGGCAGGGCCAGAAGAGCCAGAGGTATCTTCCCTATTTCAAGAGATCAGGGCTTCAGGCAAGGATCAACAATGCGCACTCTGGGTGCTGGCTCTCCCACATTTTTCAGTGTTTAAATGTTTTGGCATCTGGTCACCAGCTCTGCCCCCACCTACACTATGAACAAAGTCTGAGTTTTTGCACTTTAGAACTGCCTGGCCCTGGGAGCTGCCAGCTCATCTCAGTGTGGGGGCTGGGGCAGGTGGGTGGAGTAGGGAAGCTGTAGCCATACCTTGCTGGTGAGGCACAGGGTTTTGCTGAACTCCTGGTCGGCCGAAATGGAAAAGACAGTGAACACTTTGCCCCGCAAAGGAACCTTTCTTCTGTTATCCTGTGTCTCCATGGAAATCAGCAGCAAAGGCCAATTCCTCCTGTGATGTCATGGCTACAGACTTCAGAGTTCCAGAACTGAGAACCATGGGCACAATATAGCAGAGTGCATGACACTCTCTTGAGTCACTTATCCATGGGAAAGGCATGGACCATGGTTGTCCCATGGAGGACGTGATTCCTGTATAAATCTGCCCAGGAAAGTATATGTAGTTCTCTAAGCATCCTAGTGTAATAGTGCAAAATCCATCAATGTGGCAGCCAGCCCCTCCTTCCTGTTTCAGCCTAAGGCCTCAGTGAGATGCCTCAGCAGGAACTGTTTTTTTTTTTTTTTTGTTTTGTTTTTTGTTTTTTGTTTTTTGTTTTTAAAGGCTGCTCCTGTCAAAATGGCAGCACAATGACTTCTCAGCCAGCAAACCTCACAGGAACTGTCCATGGTGGCAGTACCTCCTCTGCAGACTTCCTCCCTTTCCCCATACCAAGCAGCTCACAGAGATGGCACCTCAGCAAAAGCTTACTGCAGCCAGAAAGGACTGCACTCTTAACCCATAGGCCCAATGAAGGGAAAAGGGAGTTTAAAAAAGCCACTAATCCCTGATCTTCCACGAAATTCTGCCAATCCCTGAGCAGGAAACCCACCAATCCCTGAGCTCACCAAGCTCAAACTAGGAATTCCACCAATCTTTACTCTGGAAATCTCCGCCCTGAGAAGCTCGGCCTCCTCAGAAATCCTAAATAAGTTCTTCCCCTTTGTCCAATTCCCTACTGTCCCCTCTCAGGAGCCAAGAGCAGCTATTCCTGGATGTGTTCTTTCACACCCTAGACTCTCCAATAAATCCTTTTCATGAGATTTCCTGTCTGGTGTGACTTTTTTTGTCTGAAGAAGCCATAAAGAAAAGAAACAATGAAGGGAAGAAGCCAAGAAGGAGCAGGGCTTGGGCGCCAAGTTGCTTAGCTCAGCTCAGCTGGGGATACCCTCGCCTGGGACCTGCAGCCTCTCTCGAGGAGGCTTCCTCTCAGACCTATCTTGTTCCTGAGCTCTTGTGTCTCAGGAAGACCTTCCCTTGGGACACTGTCCCACCTCAGAGCTGTAAGGTTTCTAGGCTTCTGTGTCTCATGATGCCCTTCCTCTGGGATACCTTCTCCCATCAGAGCTATGTGGTTTTGAACTTTCAAGTCCCAGGATTTCCTCCTATCCAAGCATAAACACAACAATAGATCTCTAACTGCACCACAGTTGGCCATAGGCCAGAGAGAGGCACCTCCCTGCCCCTACCTTGACTGCCATGTACTTGGGCCCTGGTGACACTGGCTAGAGGATGATGAAGAGAAACTTCAGATGGAGGTTTTGGAGACTTCCTCTATCGTCAATTTGGTTGTCTCCTTGTGCTACTATATTTATTTTTAATTGTATTCTTTTAAATGCAGGCTTCCTTTCGTGGTAGGTGATTTTCTGAGGAAGAGGAAATCTCTTCGTCCAGTCTCCTGAAATCTGAAATGCTATTCTTGTTCTGTGAGGCTTTTCTCTTAAGTAGGTATGGATGCTTCAGTGATTGGCATCAGCTTCAAACTTCTCTCTCAAACTACACCCTCTCCTTACTGGTCAAGCAGCTGGCAAGACTGAAAATCCCCAATTGTTTCTTCTTAGCAGGAGGGAGGCTACTGGGCCTGAGATGGCTCATGTGTAAAGGCAATTGGCACTAATATGAGGCCTAAGGGAAACTCTAACCACCACCACCCCAAGCCTGAAAAGCAGTCCAAATGCCCAGAAATGAGCTCAACCTGGACTACAGGAGGATTTCTGCTGGTTAGGTAAAATCCCGCATTATTCGGGAACTTGTGAAACCAAAGGCAAAAGGGAATATGGCTTTCCACTTAACATACACCTGTGGTGCCTGTCAACATGTCAAGCTCATGGTGGTCTCTCTAGGTTTCTCCTCACAAGAACTTGAACATTTCAAAGCCTCCTCACCAGTCTCCTGGCCCTTTCCTCTCTGCAGCTACTCCTTAGGACTCGACTAGCCTCACTCTTCTCGGCACCCCTGTTCCCAGGATGCTCTCTCTGTTCTCGCTCCCCTGCTATTCATCTCTCACAGACAGTCCTGGCCACGTCCACTCTGCTGGCCACGTCCACTCTGCTGGCCACGTCCACTCTGCTGGCCACGTCCACTCTGCTGGCCACGTCCATTCTGATCCTTTCACTCTCCTCTGGACTCCTCAAGATTCCTCTGGATATTTTCTTTCTCTTGTCTACACATCTAACTTCTTATTCTTAAAGCAAAACAAAAAAACCAAAACAAAACAAAAAACAACTCCACTGAGTACAATGTGTGCTGTTCAAATACTCTTGGTTGTGGGGACTGCCCTGGAGTTTGGTCCACTTAGGAAAGATTACAGTCTTAAAAGGAAACTATCTCTTCTTCTAGAAATTATAAAATGCCAATTGCTTCTCAACTAGGGGTGGTGCTTCATTCTCAACCCCTATCTCAGTGCTGGGGTTTTGTTTGGCCTGAGCTTGTGAGGGTCTTGTACATGCTGTCACAGTTGCTGGAAGCTCTTATGTGCAACTTGTGTCCAGAAAACACAGTTGGTCTTAAACTGTTCTCATTCAGAAACTCCTTTCCTGGGCCTAGAGAGATGACTTAGTGGTTAAGAGCACTTGTTGCTTTTGCAGAAGACCTGTATTTGATTCCCAGCACCTCTGTGGTGATTTGCAACCATCCATAACTATCCGGTTCCAAGAAATCTGAAGCTGTCTTCTGACATCCACAGGCTCCAGGCATACACACATACATGGGAGCAAAATGTTTGTACACATTTAAAAAGAAGAAAGAAAATACTTTCTTGTGCTATCAAGCTTTCAAGCATATCCTATATCTTTTCCTCTCAAATTCAGGGCATTTTGTCTTAACGTTGAGATTCTTGATCCATCTCAAGTTGAGTTTTGTACGAAATGAGAGGTGTTGTATGATCCACAGTTTCATTCTTCAGCATGTAGCTATCAAGTTGTTTAGCAATTTTGTTGAAGATGCTCTTTTCTCTAATGTGTACTGTTGGCCTCTGTCAAAAATCAGATGGCTATAAGAGTGTGGATTTCTATGTAGTCCTCAGTTCTATTCCATTGATCAGAGGATCAATGTATGGATTATAAAATATGTTCTTAATGTTCAGGATAATTTTGGCTGTCATGTTTCTAATATGTTTACATGTACAACTTAAGATGCTTTTTTATTCTATGAAGAATTATGTTGGAATTTAGATGAGGATTGTATTGTATCCATAGTCTTCTCTATAATATCTGTATTAATTCATATTCTGCCAAGATTGTGTTAGAGATGCCATGTCCTCATAACCCTAGCATTCTTTATTAATAAGAGATTGACACCTATTATATGCTCACTGTCAACCTACACACATCATACAATATTTGTCCTTTATCCTGATGATGTGATGTATTGTGTATATTGATTTTTATACTGAATCAGATTGCCTCTCTTAGGAAATCCCATTTAATCATGATTACAATCTTTTTCTATACATTTAGATTTTGTTTGCTTATATTTTGTGAAAGACTTTAGCTTCTATTTAATTAAGTACTTTAATCCTTTAGTTTTCTGCGTCCTTTCCTGGGTCTTCTAGAAAGACTATGCTGCTGTCATGTGGTGCGTTTAAAATAGTCTCCTATCTTCAATGTTTATTAAAGCATGAAAAATATTGGTATTTCTTTTTCTGAAATATTTGTAAAATTCAGCTTCATTAGCCAAGACTGTCTCTTGCCTTTCTGTGATGGAAAGCTATTATGGGTCAACCCCCCTCGCCTATTATCAGGCTGTTTATTTTTTGCCAATTTCTTACTTTGTATGTTGTACATTAGAAGGATTCCTCCATTTTCCCTAGATAATTGAATATGTTTGCCAATAATAATCATTAGCAGTATTTTCATATGATTCTTTGTCTTTCTGGTGTTATTTATTTTTATTTCTATTAATTTTTTTTCATAGTTTGTCTTATAAAGTTTTTATCAGTTTTGTTTACCCTTTCCAAAACAAAACAAAAAACAAAAACAACTCACTTTGGTGGTAAGGTTTTATACTGCTTTTTCTAGTCCTTATTTTATTTGGATTTAAAAAAAAAAAAAACAATGTTAGCATTTAATGAAGCTCTCTTTGTGGCTTCAAGCCACCAGAATACAGGTGCCTCCTTAGCCCTTTTGCTGAAGAATCTGGGCTTCATGAGACAGGGTGCTTAAGACCTCCCATCTCCAGACCTTCCTAGTATTCAGAGCACACTTCATTAATGGTGGGTGTAGTTCTAGCCTTGTTTCTTGCAGCATTTTCTGGAGTCTATCCACAATTTGGCAGACATTCTGGTCTGTCTGGTCCCTCTTTTGATGGTCACGACACATAGCATGTTGCCAGAATCATCTAGATAGTGATTGTTGGAGTTGATCCTGTGGCAATGAGTGCCTCTAGCAAACTCTTGGCCTCCTGGATCTGGTCATGCCAACAGATTTAGTCAAGAGTTTCTCTACCTTCTTCTACCCGATGACATCATAGCCATCAAAGGGAATAGGGAGGTATTGTGAGTAGTGGGTGCACTATTCATCTTTTTATAACTTATTTTTCCCTTTACTCTGAAATCATCCAGGCTGTTTGTTCTTTTTGTATTTCGTTGAGGTGTGATGTTGTTTCCTTGCGATACTTCTTCTTTTTGTGATAGTGTTCACTTTCCTTTGGATTGTTCTTAATTCATGCCCTAAGTTTTCATGTGTTGTATTTCCAGTTTTGTTTCTCTGAAGCTATTTTTTTTTTAAATTTCCAACCTATTACCTCATCAGGCTATTGTTTATTCTGAAGTATGGTTTAAAATTACAATGTACTTGTTAATTTTTTGAAGGTCAACTTACTCTTAATTACTAGTTTCAAAAACTGTGATTAGAAAAGGTACTTTTTAAGTCTTCTCAAACTGTTTCAGGCATGTTTCCTGATCTAACATATGATGTTTTCTGGAGAGATTTCCAGCAATCAGAATGTTGCTATTGGATTAAATTCTATAGTCTTTTAACTCTACTTACTCAAAATGATTTGGGGTTTTTTTGTTTTTTTTGGATTTGGTTTTTTTCGAGACAGGATTTCTCTGGGTAGCCCTGGCTGTCCTGGAACTCACTCTGTAGACCAAGCTGGTCTCTAACTCAGAAATCTGCCTGCCTCTGCCTCCCAGAGTTCTGGGATTACAGGCATGTGCCACCACCATCCGACTTGAAAATGATTAAGTACAATGTTTCTGTATGATTTCTTGCCTGATCTGCCTATGACTGGAAAGTGGTATGTTGCAATCCCCTGTTGTTAGTTACTGCAATCTCTCTGTTCCTTCAGATCCTTTAGTATCTGAAGATTGTATCTTCTTTAGTGCACATATACTTGCAAATATCTATATTTTCTATGATTTGTCTATTTTCATTTTATAACATATTTATCTATTTCCTTTTAAAGTGCTTATGAATACTTTTGTAATGATCCTTGGGGGAGGCTGCACAGTTTCTGAACTTAATAACCACAAGGGAACAAAACTGATCGAAACTTTGTCATTAATGTTTTGGTCTCCAAGTTCCTAGCAGGCATATTGTCCAGAGATTATGAAATTACAAACTTTTATTTAATGAGAGGCTCTGAGAATTGAGTTTATGGAACTAAATAAACAATACAGCTCCTGACATTGCCATTCACTAATCCAAACATATGTGAAAAAAAAAAACTTGTTCTCCAGAGAGCATCACTATGGTTCAGGAATCACGCTTTACCTCATCCCACTGACCTTGCTGACTCTTGGCTCCACCAGTCTCTTTTCTGAAAGGTAAGAAGCGCAAGACACATATGAAAATTATAGCATCTGATTGAGTAAACTATTGGCCAATGGAGAGAGGCAGAAGCAATTCTTCCAGCTGAGCAGCCTAGGGTTAGACAACAAGGACATATCATAGCTTCCAAAACAATTCAGAAAGAAACAAGTGACTAAGGAATGGGAGCCTGAGGCTAACTGAAGCTTGTTCATAGTCAGCGCCCCTCTTGCTCCGTGGTCTTCCTTCTTCATAGCTACAGGCTTTCTTCTCCATCAGATAGAACTATTTCTTGATGCTTTCTAGGATTTTGGTTAATTTCCTTTGTGTTAGATTTCAGGGTTTCCTTCTGTTTTATCCACTGATCATATTTTTAGGATCACCCACTTGTTCTTATCCACCTTGCATGTCATTGCTCACACATCTATCCGGGCTCCTTTAGGTATCTTTGAAATATGGCTGACAGCTCTCCGTTTCCCTGTTTCTAGGAGATATGGGTTTGATAGAATGAGGTCATTCAACAGGAAGGATTAATATGATTCATGTAAATATGCACATTATAAATATGACTTACTCATTTGTAGGCTTATCTCTTTTAATGTCTAAAATTCTTCTGTGCAAGTCATAATTTATGCTTTTAAAAATAAGCTTTATTTAAAACATGAGCTTTATTATAAAAATTATAAGTAAACACACACAGAGGGAGAGAGAAACAGAGACACACAGAGAGAGAGAGACAGACAGAGAAAGAGAGAGAGAGAGAGAGAGAGAGAGAGAGAGAGAGAGAGAGAATGAGAGACCAAAATCAACATGCCTGAAGTCCATACATCTCAGAGAACGTATGCAGAGTTGGAACAGCCATTCAGAGGCTGTGGAACTTCACACTTTCACTCTGAAACATATTTTTTGCTCTATAGCAATGCTTACTCATATATATTACTTTACAAAATATTTGGCTACATGATAACATTTTCACATCTGCATCGAGTGTACCTTGATCAGACTCACTTCCTGATACTTAATTGGTTATATTTCTCCTGACCTCTCTACTTGCATGTCTTTTATTTAACCCAGATTCTTTTATATTTAAATTAATATATAATTACTTCATTTCTCTTCTTTCCTTCTTCCAAGCCCTTCTACGTACACCCACTTCCTCTCAAATATATGTCCTCATTTTCTTTAATTATTGTTGCATATATGCATAAGTATATAAATAAAACATGCTGAGTCCATTTAGTTGCTCAAATGCATATGGGCACTTGATATTGGACAACCAAAGAGGACTCAAGCCTGAGGATGACCAATCCTCCCTCTCTCAACAGTCCTTAGTTGCCTGTAGTTCTTTTTTTGGGTTGGCACCCCTGTGACTTCTCCTTTCTATAACAGTATGTCTATTGGTCTTGTCATTCAGATTCTGTTTAGGCAGTCATATTCCTGAGGTACCACAGGTGTAGTATCTTCCTTGTCCTTTCTAGGAGACAATCTCACAGTAGACTTCCTGGTCCCCTGGCTCTTACAATATTTCTATTATCTCCTCTATAAAGAGAAGTTTGGATAAGTATTCAGAATGCAGTTAGGAATTATATTACTTCAGTAGAGTGGTGTTAGGATGTTCTACTCTAAGTTTCATGACCTCACCAACTCCAGAATGTTGGATAGGTATATGACCATTTTCATAAAATATCTGTTTATTGTGGAGATAGTAAATAAAGTGGTAGGTTTTGTACTTAAATATTTAGGCTAACACAATACGCATTTTTAATAGTAATAACTTTTCATCAATTTTACACAATCATTTTCTCATCTAAAAATGAATTAAATTTTTTTCCTATACTATGAAAAACTATCACTTTTTAAAAATCACACTGAAGTTTTATAATTGTACTTAGTAGTGACAGTAGCAACATGAATATTTGTTTCTAATATAAGGTTAATGGAAACTGTTCCTATAATTTCATGTCTGGATGGATATTAGCTGATAAAGAATCTATTTTGCTGTGGTCAGCTAGGTCCTTACATTCAGAATTCTCCCAGAGCTATTTCCATGCAGTGTTTTTAGCACCTATAAAGATGAACTCACCATGTTCAGAATGCCTTCTTCTACTAACTGGTTGTGTGGTAATACATCATTTACTACTATGGAAAGTGAATTGCTTCTTCGAATTGCCTGTAACCTGGTCATCATATTTAGGACTCAATGAATATATTTTCTAACCTAACTTGTCTAAAATAGTTTTCTCTGGATACAATTTAATGAAGCAAATGGGTGTTCTTACTCTGGTTGTGTGAGGAAGGTTGTTTTAGCACAAGGGTTAATCTTTTAAAAATCTTTTCATTTAATTTATTTCCTGGGGAGGGACTATGTCATACTATGATGCTTGTGTAGAGGTCAGAGGTCCTCCAGGAACTTCATTCCATTCTTTCACTCTATGGATCTCAGGACTGAATCCAGGCTGTCAGCATCAAGGAAAGCACCTTCACCTGCTGATATATTTCACTGGATTCTGAACAATTCTTATAAACTAAATTTAGACAAAGTTACCACACTAGCATCTTGATCTCCATGAGCGTGAAATTCAGTTGAAGTAATTTCAACCTTTATAGTTACTCCATTTTTAAAAAAAAAAACATATGTATACATTTTGGCTGCATATTTATTTGCGTAGCATGTGTGTAGCCGGGGTCCACTGAGGCCAGAAGTTATCAGATGTCCTGAAACTGGAGTTACTAGTGTTTGGGAATCAAACTCAGGTTCCCTTAAGGGGCAGCAGGCACTCTTAACTGCATGGCCATCTCTCCTTCTTTCTTAGGCTTTTAACCCTCTAACCACTTATTGAAGGGGTGTTTAACTATAACTTTAAACTTTTTATTTAAACTATTGTTGTTGCTGCTGTTGTTGTTGTTGCATTTTAAAGTCATGATACCACACACTTTGGCAGCAGGATATACTGATATCTCTCAAACCTCAGGAAACCACCTTTTAGCTGGCTAGACCTAATAGTGCTGGAAGTTACTGTGGAGTTGCCTGAGGGAGAAAAGTTATCAAGTATCTTAAACAACTCTGGACCCTGCATTCTACAATACTGACCTCCCAGGCAACATGTGCCCACTGTTGGAATAGTGGCCTGGGAATTTCATGCCTGGTACTGTAGACATGGTCAAAAATTCATGGCTGGGAAGTGTATCCTCCCCCAGCGTTTGAGCTGGGTTTCAAACTTCTGCGCTAACCACTAGTTCTCAGCCTGTGAAGTTCCTAGCCCTTTGTTCTTAATAGAACAATACAGCTTCCTCTTTTTCACCTGGGAGCCCCGGCTAGCCAGCTCCTGGAGATAGCCTGGGGTGGAGCACTGAAGTCTGTTGAGCTGCCTGACTTACTTATTTCTAAATTAAGCAGGTGATGGTCCCAGCTGCCTGAGCTGTGGAGCCAACTAAATGCCAGACCACTTCTCCGGAACTCACACAGAGTCTGGGAGGAGGGTCTTGCCCAAACTCTTAAATTGTCAGACCTCCATTAAACTTTGGCCTCCTTCAGCAACTGTTGTCTTGGCCTGAGTTCTTTTTGCCACGCCCCCCTGCCCATCTATCCCCCTAGCTTTTCTTCCAGGAACCCAGTTCGAAGTAGCTGCAGGCAGCTACAGGGAAGTCTTAGGCTTTATGGTTGAACCTACTACTATTATTTTGCTAAATGCCTTCTAAATGACTGTTCTTCCACCTTAGGCCCGAACTTCTCTCTGTCTTGGTGAGGAAAGCCTCTTTTGGCAGTGGGCAGCAGTCAGTGAGGACTCATGACTGGTCAACATGCTGAGAATTACTAATCGTGAGTGCTCAGCCCTAATGGAGGCGTCTTTCAGCGCGCAGGGAACACTGTGAAAAAGGTTGCAGAGAAGATGTAAGGGACTGCAGGGGAGCGGGGAGTGTTGTGAAATGTCATATTCTAGATAGGATGTGACTCGTGAACTGTAGATATCTGTGCAAACCTGCATTGGTTCAACTGAGCCAACATTCCAGCACAAAAGGGAGGGGCTTCTGAGGCCAAAGCTCTGATAAAGGGACAACTGGCAGCTGCTAGGGGAGGGAGACCTGCTGTCATTCAGGAGGTGTGTCCATGCGTAGGGTCCCCATGCCTCAGTGGATGATCCCAAGTCATATACATATGGGCATCACTAATTAGTCTTAGTGGGCTGTATCTATATACTTATGCACATATA
This sequence comes from Apodemus sylvaticus, assembly GCF_947179515.1. Taxonomy (NCBI): domain Eukaryota; kingdom Metazoa; phylum Chordata; class Mammalia; order Rodentia; family Muridae; genus Apodemus; species Apodemus sylvaticus. The sequence goes on along the minus strand of NC_067492.1, from coordinate 45,597,045 downwards.
TGCACAAATATTTAACGATAACAACGAAAGGGAAATTAAAAATTTAAGGGCATGGGACGCATTGGAGAAAGAAAAGATAATGGAGAGAAATGATATGGTTATATACTAATTTAAAAAATTATTTACCTAACCAGTCATGGTGAAGCATATCTTTAATCCCAGCAGAGACAGGCAGGTCTTTGTAGCCTGGTCTACAAAGTGAGTTCCAGGATGGCTAAGGCTACACAGGAAAACCCTGTCTCAAAAAACAAAAACTATAACAAAACAATGCTTACGTATTTTAAGAGGAAAAATGACCTGTCCAGCAGGTCCAGTTATTCAGGGTTCTGAAGGGGTGCTACCTGAGGGTCAAAGGGGAGAGAGAGAAAGGAGACCAGGCAAGGAGGGGTTCAATTGTCGAGGTCTTGTTTAATTTTCCGGGGTACACAGGTTTTAAGCTTTCAGAGGAAGAGCTCTCCTCGAGGCAAGAACAAAGGAGGGAGAGGCATTCTTGGCAGTTTCAGCAGGAAGAGATAAGGTCCTCTGGTGGAGACATGTGATGTTTGCACAGTCTGGAGCATCCCACAGTTATCTCAGGACTTCCCTTCAACCAGCAGTGCACGGGGAGAGGCTCTTCTTTGTTTTACTCAGGACCTTTGCCCTGACAGCCCTTCGGGCTGTTAGTGAGGGTCCATTATGGCTTCTCACAGAAAAATAAGTAAGAAATAAAAACACACGTTTTGTTCTGTAAACCGAGGACATGACGTTGGGTTGGGAGGGGTTGTTGGGTGAATATGGAAGGAAGTAGAGGCTGCCATGAGCACTGGTAGTGATCGTGGTTCATTGTGTGTGAATATGAAATCCACAAAGAATACATTTTTTTTTAAAAAAAATACATGATCAGAAGTAATTGAAAAGACCTTAGATGATAAAATCTGGCTAGAGAAGCGCCGGGGTAGCTGGGCATCTGCAGCCAGATCTGAATACTACATCAAGTGTTATAGCTTCAGGAGATTACGGCTGAACTTAGAGACCTCAGCCTCTAAAGAGAGGCAAGCACTAAGCAAACACCTCACATTGCTAGTGCATAGGGTTTGAGTTAGGGCGGATGCACTCCTGCCACGTTCGTTTCCTTAGTTCAGTCATTCTGTGTCTTCTCTTTTCTAGACACTTCATTTACATGGAACGAGAAAACCACACAGGAATTCCAGGATTTTACCTGTTGGGACTTTCAGAGAACCCAGAGATTCAATCTGTTCTCTTTGGGCTGTTCTTGTCTTTGTACTTGGTGACCATCTTTGGGAACCTGCTTATCATCCTGGCCATTGTCTCTGACCCTAAGCTGCACACACCCATGTATTTATTCCTCTCCAACCTATCCTTCTCAGACATCTGTTTCACATCTACCACTGTCCCAAAGATGCTGCTGGACATCCAGACTCAGAGTAAGCTCATCACCTATGCAGGCTGCATCACACAGATGTACTTCTTCACGGTCTTTGGACTTCTGGACAATTTGCTTCTGACCGTGATGGCATATGACCGCTTTGTGGCCATCTGCCACCCCTTGCACTATACAGTCCTCATGAACCCTAAACTCTGTTTCCAGCTACTTCTCCTGGCATGGCTTATAAGCATACTTGGAGCCCTGCCTGAGAGTTTAACTGCACTGAGACTGTCTTTCTGTGCCGTTGTGGAAATCCCACACTATTTTTGTGAACTTCCTGAAGTCCTTAAGCTAGCCTGCTCTGACACCTTCATTAATAACGTCGTGTTATATATTGTAACAGGCATCATGGGCTTTTTTCCTCTTGCTGGGATACTTTTCTCTTATTCTCAAATTGTGACATCTGTCTTGCAGATTTCAACAGTGGGAGGAAAATGTAAAGCATTTTCCACCTGTGGTTCTCATCTCTCCGTTGTGTTTTTGTTCTATGGGACTTGCCTTGGAGTGTACCTCAGTTCTATATGGACACAGGCTTCTTGGGCAGGGGTGTTTGCTTCTGTGCTGTATACTGTGGTCACTCCCATGATGAACCCTTTCATCTATAGCCTGAGGAACAGGGACATGAAGAGAGCCCTGAATATACTATTATGTAGTGTGTCATCCTCATCTTGAAAGTAGTTTTTAAAATATGTGTATGTGTTTAAGTGTATGAGAGAGAGAGAGAGAGAGAGAGAGAGAGACAGAGAGAGAGAGAGAGAGAGAGAGAGAGAGAGAGAGAGAGAGAGAGAGAGAGACAGTGTGTGTGTGTGTGTGTAGAACAGATGACAACTTCAGATGTTCCTCTTCAAGATGAGCATCTACCTTGGCTTTGGAGACAGAGTTCCCCACAATCCCCAGGAGCTTGGTGCTCAAGTTTCAGTTTGGGTAGTTAACCAGTGAAACGCAAAGATTTTCTGTCTCTGCCTACCCTGCATTGGGATTATAAATGTGTGTCATGTTGATCTTTTACATGGAGTCTATGGGTTAAATTTGGATGCTCATGCTTACATGACGAACACTTCTGAAAGTTGAGATATCACCGGGCGGTCGTGGCGTACGCCTTTAATCCCAGCACTTGGAAGGCAGAGGCAGGCAGATTTCTGAGTTTGAGGCCAGCCTGGTCTACAGAGTTCCAGGACATCCAGGACTATACAGAGAGACCCTGAATCAAAAAGTCAATAAATAAACAAATAAGTAAATAAACAAACAAATAAATAAAAATATAATAAAACAAAACAAAATAAAATAAACGTTGAGATATCAGCCCTGTCTTTTGTTGACTTTGTTTTTAAACTTGTGAACACATTTGATCAGGAACAGTGCGACACAATGCTCAGTAGTTTAGGATCTGAGATTCCCTGAATATATTTATATACCCAAATGTTTTGCTTACTGTGTTTACTAGCAATTTGTAAGTATTGTTTTATGAAGTGTTTTCAAGTACTTGTCTAAGTATATAATGCAAAAAATGCATTCAGTCAAGCTTCAAAATTCCTTATAGACTTTTATTTTTATTTTTTGAAAAGCATGTTCTTTTATTGAAAAAGGAAGTAGAAACATTTTATGATAAAATTGAAGATTTACATGGAAAATATTTCTGATAAAATAGAAGAGATATATAGAAAAACATGTTAAAATTGACAATTTTCATGGAAAATTGAAGAGTAAAGTGATAGACATAAAAACATTGCTACATTAATTGAAAAAGAAAGTAGAAATAATTTATGAGAGAATTGGAGATTTATGCGGAAAATATTTTTGATAAAATTGTAGAAAAATAGAGAAAAACATGTTAAAATTGAAAAAACTTCCCTAACCCCTGCTTCCTTATAACAGAAGCTAAATATAAAGCAAAAGCACATTTCCTTATAGTTTTTACACAGCCTGTTCTTCATGGGTAGCTGGGCATAGCTCTTGCAGTTTCCTGGTACATTAGACAGCAGTCTTTAGTAATTATTTTCATGTAAGAACAGAAAGGTGACAGACTACTAAGATTAAAAGATTTCTTACAAAGTCTTAAATTTTATGCAAGTAAAGTAGGTATTGTAGTCTTCAATCCTTCAAGTAGCGAGAAGAACAAAGTACTAAATTTTTTATGCTTGTACATCATCTTTTTATACTCTTATATCATTGTTTCTTTATCCTAGCGATTCCATGGCCTCATGTAGTCTCCTTCTAACACTATTTGTTTCTAGATCATATACAAGCTTTTCTACTAGAAAATAAATCCATCTATCATTTGCTTGTTTTCTTTACTTTTCTTTCTTTTTTTCTAGTAAGGTATATTTTCTTTTTTTATTGGATATTTTCTTTATTTACATTTCAGATGTTATATCCTTTCCTGGTTTCTCCCTCTCCCAGAAACCCCCCTATCCCATCACCCCTCCCTCTGCTTCTATAAGGGTGTTCCTCCACCCACCCACCCACCCACCCACTCCTGCCTCCCACCCTCAATTCCCCTACACTGGGGCATCTATCAAGTCTTCATAGGACCAAGGACCTCTCCACGCATTGATACCTGACAAAGCCATCCTCTGCTACATATGCAGCTGGAGCCATGTATACGCTACGGTTGGTGGTTTAGTCCCTGGGAGCTCGGGGGTGGGGGGAACATCTGGTTGGTTGATATTGTTGCAAACCCCAGATTCCTCCTTCTTTTCCTTTTCCTTTCCTTTTCTTTTTGAGACCACTTTGGCATTCTATCTTTGATGTCCCCAACTTTACCCTGGCTAATTAATGAAGCAGTCTTTGGACCAGAGAGTATGCATATCTCCTCATATAATTCCAAGTTCAAGGCCAAGTCACTGTGGGCCTGTGTACTGGAGGCTTTCCACGGAGATCTCTGGCCCAGATGGGTGTGAAAGTTCATGTAAAGGGGAGCAAGTGTGAACAGGGAGGGGAGGGAGCTTCAGGTTGTGTTTTGGGAGAACAGGTCTCTTCCCAAGTGTTACAGCTCTTGTGACAGACCTTTCAGACGATGGAGTAGTTCTCCAACCCACTTAATCCTTCTGGATAGGATTCTTATATACAGTTTTGGGGTGAATCAGTGTCTGACAGCAGGTACTTCTCATTGGCTTGGTCTCAGAGCTTGGGGAAATCTCATTTGCATGTGGGAGGGCTTGGTGCTCTCTGGGGGTTGGGGCTGTGGGAGGCTGTGGGGGCTGTGGGAGCCAGGGGCCCAAGAGGCATGGCTAAACACCTGCCATCCCTTTGCAGGCACAGTCACTTGCCAGATCTACAGGGTTCTAAGTCTGAACTTGATGGGGGGACTAGGCTTACCCACAAGTCACAATAAACTATTTCTACAGAGAACCATGTAGGCTTTTGTGGCCTCTCTGATTATACTGTCTAGATCCTTTCACAGGGCCCTAAAGGCCAAGAAGAAGGTCTGTTCCTCATCCTCCACAGCCTCATGACTACCTATATTCCTCATTCCTGAGAAGTGCACCTGTTTTATTTATTATGGAGTGATTAGCTCTGAGTAATGGGGGGAGTATATTCCCCCAGAAAGAGAAATTGAAAGTAGAGTACTCTTCTGGGCTGGTTCCATACCCAATCTGCAGCTTTCTTTGGCATGTACTCCAAAATTCTGGCATCTTCAACATCTTGGAGTCTCCAACAGAATCCAGACTCACTTTCACAGCTTCACACAATGGCCCTTTGAGCTTGTAAGCAGGTACACCCCTGACACATTCCTGGCCTCAGAGTCATTCATTAGCCATGGAGGGAGATTCCACATCTCCTTTCTTGTATCCTTGACTCCAGACCCAGAACCACATGGCTGAGGCTGCCATGTTCTGCAGCCTGATGAGGCTCTCAAGCTTAGACCCTTCATTTGATTACATTTGAATCAGCTCATGCTGTTTAATCTGTGTTCTAGACATTCAGCCACTCTCAAAGCATCTCTTCACTTCCTGGACGGACCCCACCTGCCAAGCAGGTGTACCACCCTTCACCACCTGGGGGAAGAGCGCACAGACACAGCATGTCCTTTGCGCCTGTCCTCCCTTCAGTCCTGCAGTCCCTCTCCACTCCCCTCCATAGGAGGAACGGTCTTACACTGACAAGTGCAGTCAGACCCTTAGCATGCTCCTGTTGTCCAGCCTCAGGGCCTCACAGGGCGTATGAGAACTCAGAGCTCTTTGAGGAATTGTGATAGTTGGCAGAATCTGTCCAGAAGAGGTGTGCTGTCCTTGGTAGCCATTGGAAATTGGTTCTGGGATACCATCCCCTGCCCCAGGTTACCACACCACCCATGGGTGCTCAAGCTGCTTACACGGAACAGCATAGTATTTCCATATAACCTCACATATCCTCTCGTATACTTTAAGTCATCTTACACCTAATGAAGTACAAATGCTATCTAACTAGTGGCCACATTGCAATTTTATAGAATACCAAATAATGACAAGATAAAAATCTATATGTACTTATTACAGGGATAATGGTTTTCTCCAACTATGTTGTCTCTGTGAGAAAGGCCACTAGTATATATGCAGAGTGTACTTTGTTGGGGACAAAGCCTTGGTGCCAATAGAGTGCTAAATAGCAGTTGACTCCTAGGACCTTGTCTGGGGGTGAGGCCTGAGTTTGGTATTGATAAGTGAAGGGTACAGGGGCAAAACTTTAGCCTCAGAGACCCAGGTCACTCATCTGTGCGGAGAGGTTGGTATGAGAGATGGCAAGGATGCTTTCCAGCTCTGAGATTCTGAGTTTTAATGAACCAGAACCGATGGGAAGCCTTAAAATATTCCAGGCCGAGCCCAACTGGTATTTGGTTGTCAGCCCCATTATCAAGTCTAGTTGAATGCCCTAGAATAGACCCATACGCAGTCCTGGGGTTGGGCTAGGTGGTTAGATGGCTGTAAACTAGTTTACAGTTTTGCTTGTAGTGCACAGGGAGGATAAACCAAGAGCAAGCCGTCAGTGTGTACTTGGGTTTCCTCAGAGCCACCTTAGTCACAGAACCCCACAATGATGTATTGTGGGAGAGAGAATTCATTGACTTGCCATTGTGTGCTGGAAATCTCTGCTTATGGCAAGACACCATTTGTAGGCTAGCCCATCCCTGTGGAGGACATCAGACACATGGGACTCACTAGAACACAGAGTTCAGTGGCTGCAACTCGCATTCTGGACTCAGGAAATCTGGTCCAAGGTTGGTATAATGTCAAACATATTGCATGTTCTGGGTAATTATACCTGCTGCTGGAGATGCCAGAAGTATACAGGAATAGCTGACAGTCCTTCTTCAATACTGGAAATCACCAGACTCCTGCAGAAACATGTTTGTGAAGATGAAGGATTTTATCCTCTTGCAGATGTGATCTGAGTTGGGTGCTGATGCAAAACTTTCAGACAATCATTCTCCTCTGGTAGAAGTGATGGAGTCTGTCCACATGTGGCCCCTGGTGGCCCAGCATGAAGAATTGGCAGAGCCATGTCTGCTTGTGGCTGTGTCCTGTGGCAGAAGCATCTTCTTCTCTGAGGAGCCTGTGACTGTGAACAGCAGTGACAGACCTGTTTGTGCTGGCACTGTGCAGAGACCTGAGGAAGTGAGACCTGATAGGTTTTGCTTTATTGTTAAGGTTTTTTATCTGAAATTTTCTTATGCTGTAACTGAGGTATATGAAGAAGTGCTTTACCCATAAGGAGTAAGTTTTGAGTAAATTTGATCTATCCTAAAAAAAGAAAAAAAAATGACAACATGAGGTAGAGTACTAAATTAAGGGATTGAAAATAGTGGGAGGCAAGTTAATGTACCAAGAGAACCAAGCACCCAGACAGAGACCTGGGACAGGGAAAGTGTTCAGCCCTTCAAGAAAGATGGTTTGGAAATGTACAGCAAAACCAGATGAGCCGTACATTCTAGAATCAGAAAACAGCTCAGTGTTTTAAAGTAAAGAGCTTTGTTTATTTCCTCCTTGAGCCTCAGAAAGAAGATAATTTAAAACCATTCCTGCACATTACAGAGAGAATCATAACAATTAGTCTTGTGTGTGTGTGGAAGAAAAAAAGACTTTGCATGGATGCAACTACACTGGGAGCTGAGGTGACCGTGTCTGAAAGGAGCAGAGTGTCACTGGTGTGCTTTTGTCTATGAGCCCCAGGCCTGTCGTGTCTAAACAGCAAGAGTGATTCAGATGTGAAGTTTTAGCGTTAAGTTAGAGAAATGAAGACATAACAAAATGCTGTGTGTAGCTTTTTGCCACCCTGCCTTACTTAGTTCTGGGAATGCTGCTTACCAGGCCCCACCCAGTTTCCCTTGAACCCATGGATAAAAGACACACACACACACACAGTTGTTTCTTTTTAACTTGACTTCATGGCACAATTGCTGGGTGCTACTCTCTCATACCTGGAAAAGTGTGGCCTTATCAATACTCTTAGTTCCATACTCCCCACCTGCCCTAACTTTAGTTACTAAACTCCCCTGATCTGTAGGAGCAGCCTGTGTGACCACTCTGTTTCATGATCTCACAAGGCTGGTCAACTTTTCTCCATCAGAAGTCTTAGCGAACCCTGGCAAACCCTGTCTCCTCCCTTGTGTCTCCCTTTTCCTCCAGGGACCTGGAAGTCCTCCCTGTACCATTTGCACAGCAATTGGCCCATGGCTTTCTTTACTGACAGATCAAGAACCAATTGGAGGACAGGACCTTATCACCAAACCTGCTCCTACAATAAACAGCTGTTTGATTCTAAGTTTTGGGAGAGTCATGGAAGCAGTTCATCTATACCTGTCCTTTTAGCTCCATACGGGTGCCTTTTTCTAGAACATCAGAGTAACTTCTCAGAGCACTAGCTCTGAGAATATTTGCAATGGTGGGAGATGTGAAGACAGTGCTTAAGCAGAACAGTGGTCTGAATTCGAGTTTGTTATTTATGCCTCATGTCGCAAATGAAGGTTGGTACCATTTGCTCTGAGTCCTGTGAGCCCAGTGCTGTACAGAAGGATGGATGTGGCAAGTCTCCCAGTTCACTAGCATCAGTTCCAAGCATCAAGCCCAGCTTCCATAGCTGCTGAGGTCCCAGAGCCAAGACAGTGCTGTACCTAGTGAATACCTAGGCTTGATTACTACATTCACATTGAGGATGCCTCAGCTCTCCGGATACCAGTCCCTCGAAGAATTTATTAAGGCAGTGGTTGGTGGCTGGAATCTTCGAGCCATCCTATGCATAAATGGGATGGGGGCATGTCTAAGGAGTTGAGCTACGTGTCTAGTGCCTTTTTTCTGAAATATTTTTTGGTGTTCTGATTTTGCCTTCGTCTTTTGTGATGAGTTCCCAAATCTATGTTTTTTGCTCTAGCTACACAAAAGAATGCACTGAGAGCTTTAAAATGTAAATCAAAGCAAAACAAGACAACTTGAAGGTACAAGGAGGGCCTGTTGTCTTCTGGAGATCAGCCAATGTTTGGCCCCAGTTCATGGTTCAGAGCTAAAGTTCTGGGAGGAACTCAGTTCAGTCTCAGGAAATGGTGGAGTCACCATTGATCTGGTTCTGAGGACCAGGCAGACACCTTATCTCCTTCCTTATAGTCTAGTCCAGACATCTCACCTTCGAATGCAGGAGAGAAGAGGCACAAGGAAGGCCGCACCTGCACCTTGGTAACTGTGTGGTTTCTCAGAAAGGCCTGCTTGGGAAGTTATCACCTGCCTAGGACCAGTCCTCAGAGCCTGACTTCTCCATGGTTTATTGGTGCTTTGGATGTTCTGGCCCAGGATGTTGCTTGGTTTCCTCTTCTAGTGCCATCCCAAAGGCATCTAGTACCATCTGCCATGTTGGCAGAATTCAGGTGTAGATAAGTTTGGGGCTGATATAAAGTGTGGTCATAGTGCAGTTCTCTCTGAGTGGGATTGGCTTCCTGTCTTCTCTCGACCTGACTGTTCTGCTCCCCATCACCACCTGAGCAGTAACAATGGCAGTAGTGCAGCGGGGCCAGCAGTCTGGCAGCAGAGAATTTTCCAAGGCACATCTTTCAGTTTCCCTGTGCACCCCAGATTCTCTGGAAAGTCCCCGTTAGCAGGGACTTTAGCAGACAGGATTTTCATTAGCAAATGCGTGTCCTCCGCAATTTAACAATTTCTTATTCCATTTATACATGAGGGGGCAGTGTGACACCATAAAGCAAACAAACTGTTAAAATTAACTTATTTGTATTGGTGTGTAGTAATTCTTAGGTGAGATTGTAAACCCCTTTCATTGTCAGGTTTTCTGATGTGGACACAAGTGTAAGACACACTGTCACTCACCATAAGTCATGCGCTTGATTCTATTCAGATGAGCAGGCAATGACCGACGTGCCTTTTAGAGTTTACATTCTTTTAAAGCTGGGCGCTTGCTTCTTGTCTCCACCTGAGGAGTGTGTCAGCTGCCTGCAGTTACAGTGTCTGTCAGGCCCACGTCTCCAATGTTTTATTTCGTGGCTTCACCGAAGGCTGCAAGGCCCTTGTGCTGGAGGGGGGAGCCTTTAACCCTAGGTCTCGGTGGCCAGGGAAGGTCCGTGACAACTGTCCGTGACAGTGTGGTCAGCCGCTCTTTACAACACACATATTACTTTGTCCAAAGAAAAACAAATTGCCAAGCAGAGAAGTAGCATATTTTAATTAATGTTATTATATCTGATATATGAATGACATTGTAGATAAATCAAGATGGTAATTTTCTGGGTTTCAGAAATGGAAGGGGAAATTATTAAGAGAGGTGGAAGCCATTAAATAAATTGATGAAATCTATAGAGCATTAAATAAGGAAATTATGAAGAATGTAAATAAGAATTGAGACAGGTAATTGCATAAGCACAGACTTTTTGTTTGTTTGTTTTTGTTTTTGTGTTTTTCGAGACAGGGATTCTCTGTGTAGCCCTGACTGTCCTGGAACTCACTCTGTAGACCAGGCTGGCCTCAAACTCAGAAATCTGCCTGCCTCTGCCTCCCAAGTGCTGGGATGAAAGGCATGTGTCACCACCACCTGGCAGCACAGGCTATTTTTAAATGTGTAAAAAATGTTTGCAAATGGATGTGTCTATTTGTACAGTTGGGACAAAAGATTAAGTCCAGTGTTTTGGCATAAGAATAATACTCCTTTGTGAACTTAAAGGGTACTTAGTGCTTTAACACTGTGTTCTGGCTACCTGGCTTGGGAATGAAGGGCTATGATTCTGTCTACCTCATGAGAAAAACCATCGTACTTGTTTTCTTTTGGGAAAATCTTACTTGAAATACAATGATTCAATAGTGTTTTAATTTTAGTGAGATGCTTTATTCTGAAATTTTATGTTAATCTTTTCTGATGTCAAATTCGGAGGGCTGGGTTTTGGCTCTGGCCCATCACTAATGAACCCCAAATCTAATATGGCTAGATTCTGGTTTGCTCCAGCAGTGCCCAGGTCATATCCATTGTCATATTTCTTACCCAATGACAGATTTTTCAGACCTCGCCTGATACCACATTTGCTGAGCCCACATGCCTGTCAACGTCACCCCCAAACGCTCCACCACGACAGCCAAAGAGACAAGGACAGAGGACGAAGAACCAGTGGCTGTGTACAACCTTTGTCTTGAGCTGGAGGAGGGTAAGGTGCTGATTGGGTGTTTTGCTCGGTGGCCTGTTGGCTGTCACACTCCCTGTGGGCAGCGTGCAGCGTCAGTCTCTGTTCTAATTGCTCTGTCCCCTAAGATTGTAATGTTTTAGATTAGCAGGGAGGGTGACTTCTGGTCAGGGAGAAAAATGCAAGTTTCTGTTTTATGTTTGTTTTGTTATGCACAGTTCTTTTTTTTTTTTTTTATTTTGAAGACAGCTTAAACTTCTTTTTTGGGAGACTTGTGTGACCTCCTGTGAGGTTACATAACCCAGAGACAAATGGAACTAAAATTAAAGCAGATCTTTGATGTGAGGGAGGAGCTGCTGGAGCCAATCCACTGCTAATGCGTCTGGATTAGAGGCACCAGTCACTGTTGCTGTGGGGCTTTGGGTGTCTGCACCGTACTGAACCCGGTGGACCGAAGTTCTCTTAGTCATGTCTAAGAGACATGTCTAAGTTGGTGGTTCTCCTGTCCAACCAGGCTATCGTTGCCAGCTAGCTTTCACATCACAGCCATGTCTGAGCCGTGAGCCCCACGAAAGCTGATTGGTGATTTGTAGTCATGTGGTTTTGTGTAGAGCGTGAGGTGATGTGGTGTCAAGCCTGCATTTTACATGTGGTTCCTGTCATGACTGTTGAGTCAGTTCTCCAAATTTAAGATGTTTCCTGGTTTTCTTTTCTCTTCTTGCTTCAAGCCCTCAAATCTTTGTAATCTTTTCCAACACCTGAAGTTGTATTGAATGAAAACAAATTACAATACCCACATCGTAGACACAAAGAGAGAAGTATCTATTTGTTCATGATGACTGACTTCAAGCAACTGGAGGCATATTCAGAAAGACCCAGAATGCCCCTGTTCATAGGCCAGGGGTATGGACGGACTCTTGTTGGTTTGTTAATGCTCCATGTGCACATGTGACAGAAATACAGTCAGATTGTGCTTTCCTGGAGAAGTGAATTAATCATTAATACTATTTCCTAATGAACAGGAAGGGGGCGTTTTAGAGGCCAGTCATTCTATAACCTATCTTTTGAGTAGTGCTTTTGAATTTGGAACTCACTGATTGGCCTTAAACTCTGGGAAGCTCCCCATCTCTGGCCCTGTGTCATTCAGTGCTAGAGCCACAGGCCTGTGTATGGCCAGGCTCAGCTTTCTATGTCAGTTCTGGGGCTCCACAGCCCAGTCTTTCAGCTTGCTCAGCAGGTGAGCCTGCCCTCCTGCCCACCTGCTGGTCCACTGAGGAGGCCAGCTTGCCAGCTCCCCAGCTCCCCAGTTCCCCAGCTCCCCAGCTCCCCAGCTCCCCAGCTCCCCAGCTCCCCAGCTTCCCAGCTCCCCAGTTCCCCAGCTCCCCAGTTCCCCAGCTCCCCAGCTCCCCAGCTCCCCAGCTCCCCAGCTCCCTAGCTCCCCAGCTTCCCAGCTTCCCAGCTCCCCAGCTCCCCAGCTCCCCAGCTCCCCAGCTCCCCAGCTCCCCAGCTCCCCAGCTCCCAGAGGAAGTTCTCTTTAGAGTTGCTTCCCACCTGTGATCCCAACTGTGTCCCCCTCCCCTCTTCTCACTTTCATTCTTTGTCAACAGAGTTGCTAATAAGGAGTAAAACTGACTGGCTTGAGTTCTGCCTTCTATGTCTTACCCGTCCTCCTAGAAGTGTTAATAAAGAGTGAAACAAGCAAATGTCAGAACATAAGAGGAGGAGAAATACACACAACACAGAGAGCTACCCAAGGGCCTTCAGGGAAAGTGGAACTGGCTGGTTCATAGTGGAGGTGATCAGGGTCAGGCATTCCTCTGAAAATACATCCACATTCTACTATTCTTAGGGATAAAATGATATCTTAACAAGTCTACAGAGGTGCTACCTCTGTGCTAAGCTTCTAAATGATTATTAATGGCTGAGGAATATCTGTTCAGAGTGTTCACATCTTTGATGGAAAGGCCAAGTTGCTACATAGAGTATATTGCTCCCGAGTTTTAGGAAATATATTTTTACTCTGTATCAGGCAAATGCTCTGCCTAGGAACCACAATCGCCACTGATGTTAGACTTCTTAAATGTTACTTGATTTTTCTGTCTCGTGTTTATTATTTCATGATGTTTAATTACATGCTATTTTACCGTTTTGTACTTTACAACTTTGTTCTTTCTTTTTGGTGACAACTTTGGCTTTTCTCTTTCTCTAACTATTTATTTGAGATAATCTTTTTCATCAAATATATTATGGTTATGGTTTCTCTTACCCCCAACTCCTCCCAGGTCCTCCCCATTTCCCACCCACCCAGGCCTCTTTAAAAAATTACTAATATACAAGAAGATGAAATAAAATCAAACAAATCAGAACAGTCATTTTCATTGCTGTGAAGAGACACCATGACTATTGTACCTCTTATAAAGGAAAACATTTAATTGGGGCTGGCCTACAGGTCCAGAGGTTTTATCCATTATCATCATGGTGCAACACATGGCAGCACGCAGGAAGACATGGCGCTGGAGGAGCCAAGAGCTCTACATCCTGATCTAAAGTCAGTCACGAGGAGGTTATTCCACACTTGGTGGAGCTGGAGTCCTAGGAGACATCAAAGCTCACCCCTGTGGTGATGTACTTCCTCCAAGAGGCCACACCCACTCCAACAAGACCACACCTCCTGTTAAGGCCACTTCCCCTGGGCCAAGCTTTCAAGCAGGATAGTAACATTCTTTAAGGAAATAACTAGAATTTTAAATTCCTGTACAAATAAATTGAATGCCATTTAATCATACATGACAAAAATGGTTTTCAATTACCTATTTCAAAATCACTCTACAGCCAAGCTCATTCTGACAACGGATTCTGACAACTTTAGTAATGACTTTCATGATAAATGTTCCCACAGCGTAGTCTCTATAAAAACACCACACTGCTGTGCATAGAGTGGTCCATTTTCAACCTGGAATGACATCCAAAGCAGAAGGTGGTGCTGCTTCAAGGTGGGGTCCTGTGCTTTGGAGATTGTGATAGTTTATACCTGCTCGGCCCAGGGAGTGGCTCTATTAGGAGGTGTGTCCCTGTTGGAGTAGGTGTGGCCTTGTTGGAGTAGGTGTGCCACTGTAGGTGTGGGCTTTAAGACCCTCACCCTAGCTTAAAAAAAAAAGAGTTGCCTTGGCCATGCTGTCTGTTCACAGCAGTAAAACCATAACTAAGGCACTGCCCCTCAGAGGCCTGTAGCCTTCTCACAGTAACCTTCACATGGATGCTAAGCCCAACCCAGATAAGCATTCTTCAAGACTGACTGGCTGGTTCAACACAGACTAATGCATCAAGGCTCTTCATTCAGATACCAAGCATATTTTCATGTGACAATGTCCGCATTCTCCTTGCCTCATAGGGTAAGGTAAATTTGATTTCATAAAATCTAGCATAAACAGTTTTTTTTAAAGGTAGGTAGATTTTTTTTTCTGCCAAGATTTGAGGGGAAGATTTGAATGAGTGAAGGGCTGCTGCATTCTCTGTAGTTCCCTGTCATATGGAGGGAAGTTTGTGAGCCTGTTTGAGATGAAAGTGACCTCTCTTGTTTTCCCTTCAAGACAGGGGGAATAAAGAAGTAATACTTTGAAGAATGAGGAGAGGTTTACCATACGACTGAGTGCTTCCTTCGTACCAGCTCTAATTTTAAATGGAGCTAGATGTTTATGGCACTAGTTGTTATACACATCTTCCTGATATAATTAGATATTCTGTGCCTCTCTTCTGTGCATGATATAGCAGCTCACTTCTTTAGGTAGCTTAAAAATATGATTTGGAATCATCTGGAAGCCAATTGGCAGGATATAACATTCTCTACTCTTGGTCAATTGGCAGGATATAACTTTCTCTACTGTTGCTCTCTGTTTTGGGTATCATCGGGTTGACACTTTTAACATTTGTTGAATGTGTGTTATTGTAGTCCTGCAGCATGGTAGATAGTGTGAAGAAGCCAGCCCTTCCTTACAGTCTTAATTTGTCCATCCCAGAGCATAACTCTGAAATCATGCTGTAAAACCCTTCAGAAAAAACAAAAAACAAAAAACAAAAAAAACCCCCAACCCTTCTTTAGTTGGGTTAATCACACAGATTTATCTTTAGTGTTGTTAATTTAAGAGTTTATTAACACATTCTTTAACTGTTGCACACATTTAATCCCAGCACTCAGAAGGCAGAGACAAGCAGATCTTAAATAGACACAAAAACTGATGTCAAAATGTGAGGTATAATCAAACCGCCTGGGAATTTGTTCCCTAAAAATCCCAGAATGTCAGTTTCTTCTTGTCTGTTAGATGTTGTATTGTGTAACTGACAAAATAAAAGAAAGCCATGTGAAGAAAGCAGTTGAATTTTTTACCCTGTTAGTAAGCCAGAATCATTTATGAAAGTGATTTATTTCTTTGCTGCTTAGAAATAGGGTGAGCATATAACTTAATGCTTCTGGTAAAATGTCCATGTGGGAAGGGGATCTGGCCCTTTAAATATTTACTTCCAAGATAATTTACAGAAAAGAGTGAGCTGTAGTCATGTTTATCAATCACGCTTTCCAGAATTAGGAAGATAATGACTATTCTCAGGCTTAATGGTTCTCAGTTTATATTTTATAGGCTTTCTAAACCCATAGGCTTTCTAAAATAAACTGATGGTAAATTTTAAGCAGTGGTGCAGCTGTCCCTTACATATGTGTTCAGTGCTGAAGAGCGTGCATGGTTAAGAGCTCTTTGGTTTCCATGGCTGCTCACAGCTATCTGCTAACTCCAGTGTTCAATGCTCTTTCAGGCCACAGGGCACTGCTTGCACACCATGCACAGGTATATATGCAGGCAGAATACTCATACACATAAAATAAAAACTTAATTTCTAAAGGATACACAGTAAGATATGGTTCTGCTTGGTTAGTCATAAAGTTGTCTGATTTTTGCCACTTTTCAGGGCATGTGAAGTTCTTGGAGTACACAATGAAGTAAAGTTTTTTTTTTTCTCCAATCCTTTGACATACCTGGTAATATTATAGAATTTGTCCCAACTGGTAAGTGAATAAACATACTCTTAATTGTATTAAATTAGTTTTGTAGCTAAATATTATCAGGCACTACTTCTTTACAGAAATATTCTTTAAATTTTTAAATAGAATATGAGGAAGCTTTAATATGTACCTTTATACAAGGTACATATTAAAGAAATATGCCTTCTAAAGAAAATCTGATAGAGACCAATTCAGTAAGAGAAAAAGTCTAATTGGTATATTATAGGACAGAGTTTAAAGAAAACTGGAAAGATTTACCCGGCAGTGGTGCTGCAAGCCTGTAATATCAGCAGTCTGGGAGGCAGAGGCAGGCTGATTTCTTAGTTCAAGGCCAGCCTGGTCTACAGAGTGAGTTCCAGGACAGCCAGGGCTATACAGAGAAACCCTGTCTCGAAAAAACCAAAAATCAAAAAAACTAAAAATGGAAAAATGTGATGGGCCGTGGTGACACATGCCTTTGGTCCTAGCACTTGGGAGGTGGAAGCAGGCAAATTTTTGTGAGCTCAAAGCCAGTCTGCAGAGTGAGTTCCAGGACAGCCAGGGCTGCACAGAGAAACCCTGTCTCAAAACACCAAAATGAGAAGTTTATAGTGAAGATGAGTGGGACATGTCTCCAGGGCCTTCCTTCCTCATGGTCATCTTCATGACCATAGACCCTTTCCTGGCAATGTAATCTAAAGAAATTGAAGTACTTTTGCCTTGGATGTAAAGGACTTTATAACAAACACTCTGAACTAGGTGGACATAGTTTCATCTTCCCGTTGGCATTTAGACAGTTACTAAAAGGAAACCCTATGAAACATACACAGAAGTCAGCTACTTTCAGGTCAAAAAGATTGGGCAACAAACTTTGATTCCAATTCATGACAGATACTGGAAATTAGTTTAGGACTTATGGAACTCCTCGGGTGTAGTGTTTGCCTAGCATACATAGCTCTGGGTTTGATCCCAGAACGAGGGTAGCAGTTCATAGGTACTACGAAATGGCTTTATTCTTGGAGTCCCAATGAGTTTTCTTTCAGCAGTACGATAACTAGAATCTAGGGCCTCCTGCATGTTGGGTGGGCACTCTGCCACTGAGCCACAGCTGTAGTGTAGGCGTTTGGGTAATGTGGACTAATGTACTCCTCTCAAGGTAATGTGTTTGTATGAGGCAGATCTGATGGTCAGAATTGTTTGAAACTGTATTTATTTAGTGTTGACTTATAAATTGCATGATCTGGGCAGTGGTGGTGCATGCCTTTAATTCCAGCCCTTGAGAGACAGAGACATGAGATCTCTGTGAATTTAAGGCCTGCCTGGTCTACAAAGAAAGTTCCAGGACAGCCAAGGTTATATAGTGAGATACTGTCTCAAAAACCCAAACTAACTAATTAATTAATAAATTAAATAAACTGTGTGTGTGTTGTGTAAATGTTATGCAAGAGACTTACTAATAAAAGTAACACAAATCCTTATAAAAGCAGTGGTAGTTTGGGAGTTTGGGTTTAGAAGCATAACTGATGTGGGTTTTTTTTGTTTGTTTTGTTTTTTTTTTTGTTCCATTGTTTTGTTTTTTGCTTTCCTTGAATTCCAGGGAAAATGTTACATATCTCTCTCTGGACAAATTTCACTTCTATGACTTGGCAGCAAATCATGGAAGCCTGTTTTAATCTAAAACCATTTGTAATTTGCAGTAATTCTGCCCAGAACATTACCTTAGAGCAGGCTCTGGCTTGGGTTCAGCAGTTATGTGACTGCCTTCCTCCAGCACAGTGTTGTTGAGTTTTGCTTTTGTTTCAGTTCGCCATGTACTGCCTGCTACTATTTTGCAAGGCCCTAAAGGAAGAGCTTAGTCCTCTAAATCCCACTGGCAAGTTTTTCTGTGTCAAACTCTTGGTCTTCAATTCCTTATGGTAAGTATTGCTTTCTCATAAATGTTTTTATTTTATAAATGCTGGTAAATAAAACTGTTGATTAAGAGTGTCTAAAGATAATGTGAGTATGAGGCAGGAAAAGCTACAGACAAGAGTTAGGACAGGAAGTGACCTAAAATGCCATTCTTTCCTCTTTTAAAAGCTAGTCCCATGCCAGGCGGTGATGTGCACACCTTTAATCTCAGCGTTTGGGAGGTAGAGGCAGCCAGATCTCTGAGTTTGCAGCCAGGTTGGTCAGCACAGCAAGTTCTAAAGCAACTGTGGTTATATAGAAAAGCCCTATATATGAATGAATGAGTGAATGAATGAATGAATGAATGATAAAATCCTAGTAATACACATGTGAACACACTTGAGTATCAGACCATTACTTACAAACTGTTAGAATTTAGAATCTAATTATTTGTACATGGTTTCAAAGCAATAAAAAGATATTTAAATCAAATAAAGAAGTTGTGAGAATGTGTGATGAAATTCATCTTAGGAAGCTAGTAGAATTAATTCACAAGGCAAGGGAGTCTATTTAATATAAACACAACTTGTTTGGAACCATGCCCTGAAGGCAGGCTAGTATGGAGTCCTAGGGTGTACTCTGAGGCCTTCACTGGTTCTAGTTGCATATTTTCTAATCTTTTGTTGTATGATATACTGTGTTTATTGTGTGAGTGGTGGCATGTACAGGCCATCTGTGCATGCTGAGCTCAGAGGACAACTTAGGGCTTCAGCCCTTGCCCTTCATTTGAGACAGGGTCTTAGAACTGCTCCTCTGCACACCTCAGGCTTGCTGCCCTGCAGTCTCTTCCCACCTCCCTGCTCCCCTCAGGAGCACTAGTGTGTGCTGCCCATGGCCAGCCTTACCTAGGCTGGGGTTCTCACTCGGGTCCTCAGACTCCTGCTGCCAGCGCTTTACCCTCTGACCTACCTCCCAGCATGCCCCTGTTGCAGATTTGTAACCACTGGTCATTCCAGGGTTCATATGTAGCACTGATACTCATTTCCTTGACTCATAGGCAGGCAGTACTTATTGCTTTGTTGGTTAAAGTGGGAGTTATTTCAGAAAAGCAGACTTGGGAATGGCAAAGGGCAGAAGCTGTGATCACCAGCCTGCAGGTATGTAGAGCCATGTCTGAACTCGGGGAATTATATTGTTTGCTGAACCATTTGATGCAGTATTGCCCTTGAACAACATGTAAACAGTGGGGCGAGACTGTTGTCCAATTCTGTAGTGCAGGAACCCTAGAGAAGTGAGCTATAGATACTGACTATTAATTATTTTATTCTTTGTCCACTTATATCTGCTTGGTACCTTTCAGTCCTTGGGTAGCATTGAGAAATACTTGACTGAGGGATGCAAAAGTAATGTAAATTTTGGCTTATCATGTTTTGAAATGAAAAAAAAAAGTTTTGAAAATGAGTTTTTAAGTCTGGAACTTAAAAAAAATGTTGACACCCTAAATAACTTTTAAAAAGTTATTAGTTTGGAAAACTAGATTTAACCAAAAAGATGCCTGATGTTTTTCTTGATGTTTTGTAGGATTTCATCATATGTATTGAGATGATTTTGGCCGCAATTGCCCATCTCCATACTTTCTCCTATAAACCCTATGTCCATGAAGCTGAGAAAGGCTCCTGCTTTGACTCCTTCCTCGCAATGTGGGATGTTTCTGATGTTAGAGATGATATTTCCGACCAAGTTAGTCGTGTTGGTAAGTAACAGGCTGAGTGTGTGTGTGTGTGTGTGTGTGTGTGTGCATGTGGGGACCTCAGATGAACCTCTGATGTGGTTTCCCCGGAGCTGTTCAGATTGGGTTTTGGAACAGAGTCTCCCTCTCCTGGAGCTCACAGATCTCAGCTAGGATGCTTGGCCAGAGAGCCCCAGAGACCCTCCTTCTCTTACTGTGAGCAGCACACAAAACCATGCCCTGCTTGTTATCTGTCAGTAGGATTAAACTCAGTTGTTTCATGTTTGTATGGCCAGCAATTCACAGATGTCTCCTCAGCCCCAATATATAGGTTATTATATTTCTCCTGCCATGACAATTCAGTAGTTATTTAAGAAATAAGACCATATTATAGCAGTACCATGATGTAGGCTCTTCAAATTCAAAGAGATAGGGGGTAGGGGGAGCTATTTTTAGAATCATGTGTTTAAAATGGTAAAAATAACTTTTGGTTAATAAGTTTCTATTGTCTTAATGGGAGGACAATGCGAGGTTATCCAAAAAAGAAATATTTTTCTGGAGACCCGGATCATAATGAACTCACACCTCTGCTAATTTTCTTGGAAGCCTGTCTTATTACAGGGCTTTTCATCTCTTTTTGGCCATTGACCTTTTGGGGAAAGCCTAGTGGATAATGTTCTGCTGCTACTTGGATTGCATATCTGCATGCCACTGTACCCAGCTCTTGTGAATAATATTCTAAAATATGTTTTTTAAATACACAGAAGTATCTGAATACTAATAATACTGAAATATAGCCAGCAAAATATTTTTAAAAGCTAATTTGTGACAAGGCAATGTAAGACTTCTTGACTGACACATGAGATAATAAACTGTACTATCAGGACCCTCAACTACCAAATGAACGTAGGTGGCATTTGGGGATATCTGCCAGCAATAGTAAGATAATTTGAAAATATCTATGATGATTAAGACATTTCTATGTAGAAGCTGAAATACTGATCTCATAGCTGTGGGGTAGAAGAGTGGTCTCCACAGCCCAGGATGGACAGCAGAGGGTGACAGACACTGAGTGGGAGATGAGCACAGGATGTGGCCAGATAAGAGGAATCTCTGTATGGAGCACAGTTGAATGGCTATGGCTGCAGCAACTACTCCAAGAGAGAGAACCAACCGATAACCAAGAGAGGATTTTCAATATTCCTACATAGAAGTAATAAGGGAGCTGATAAATATGCTAATGGCCTGATCTGATCACTCCTTTGTATCTAACACATGTAATATCCAAATACCTTGCTGCTTCCTGTAAGTTCTAGCAGTTATTAACAGTTCATTAGAACTAAAAGTAAAAACATGTATTTTACATGGGTCTGTATATGTGAACATATTTGCATATGTGTAAACAGCTATGTTCATGCTAGTGTATATGTGGAGGGTGTGGCCCAATGTTGCTGTCAGAAGTCTTCCTCCACTGCCCTGCACTTTAGTCAGTGACCTGAGTGCTCTTAGTTAGGTCCAGAACTCACAGATAACCTAGTACAGCTAACTAGCTTAGTCCAGGGATCCCATCTGCACCCTCAGAGTGTGGGGATAGCAGGGAGGTTGCCCTTCTCCTCAGGCATTTACACAGGTGGAGGGTTCCAGCCAGACTCTGGTCTTCACACCAGCACAGACAAAGCTTCCCACTGAGCTATCTTACCTCCTCAGTCGTGTGTGTGTGTGTGTGTGTGTGTGTGTGTGTGTGATTTATCCCTAATCAAATTCTGCTCCCAAAATTGTGACCACCTCCATGAAGATCTCTTTGATTTCAGAATTTCTTATTTTTTTCACTAGGAGGAGGGGCAACGGGCCTGCATGAAGCAACCACTTCAGACACGCCCACTCCTGTAGCTCCTCCCACTAGTCTACTTGGCTGATCAAAGAGAATTTGGTTCTGAATATGCCTTGCTCTTGTAATGGAAATAACTGGAGGAGATGGATCCAACCCCTGTAGTTTCAAAATCCGAAGGTAAGAGGGTCCTGCACTGCTACCCTTTCTTAGCTGGTTGACAGATTTTTTTGTCTGACTTCTAATGCTTTAGGCCTGAGAAACATTTCATCTTTGGGTATTAAACCACCCTGTCTGATTTTATTTAGCTGCTACAACTGTAAGTATGTCCGGGTGGAGAAAAAAATGGTTAATGCACCTGCTTATGATGGTGGGCTGCTTACCCAATATCCATCAGCCCCAGAAAGAACTTTATTCTTGAAATTAGATCTGCTGTGCAAATATTGGGCTTGACCAGACCTAACTACCTTGAAACTATATTCTGGGTTTTATAAACTTTTAGTCGGTTTGCTGGAACCAAAGGATTCTTGTTAAATTGACTTTGCTAGCTGGGCAGCAAAGTCAATTAACTTTACATTTTAAGGGACATGTTTTCTTTCTTTAATGAGATAAAGTCTTGTAAGACCCGATAAAAGCAGGTGCCCCAGCGCCCCATTCCTCGGTCACACCCAAATCACTTGTGAGAAACGGTCTCGATGTAGTAGTAAGAGGATTTTTTAATCCAGAGCTCTGGGGTCCACAGTCATACACAGCACAGGGGTAGAGGACTGTGGGATCCTGTGCAAATGAAGTCAGGGGTATTTAAAGGGGAAAAGTCACAAAGCAAGGGGTGGAGGACAACAATCACAAGGCAAGGGGTGGAGGACAAAACATGCACAGAATGGGGAAGTACAGAATGAGGAAGTCAGGCAAGTTTATGCCTTAAGGAAGGTTAGAGATTATCTGGAGTAAATGTCCTTGGGGCATTCTATAGTTAAACATTGGAACTAGAACAGGGTGGGCTACCTTTCTCTCAAGCTGAAAGCAGAAAAACAAGTTACTCTGTGCTGGGCTAGTTGTTTAGGGGTCTTAAAAACATTGAGTTGGGGTCTCTCAAGTCTCATGTAGACCAGGATGTTATGGATTTCACTTTATAGCCTAGAATGATGCTTCTATGTCCACCTTCTCAGTGCTCCACTTACAGGTGTATCCATCATTGTTTATTCAATGCAGGGATTGAACCCAGGGTTCTGTTCATTTGAGGCAAGCATTCTACCAATTGAGCTTCATTCCCAGACCTTAAGTTACTCCTTAATCAAAGCAAAAATTTTACAAGTGTCTCCTGTGTGTACCTTTATATATATATAAAGTAGTATTATATTTTTAAAAAGTAATATTTGTTGGTGTCTCCCTGGGATGGTCGAGTTGTGGAGGTCTGAACATGCACAGCTAGGGAGTCGGTTCTGTTCTTTCATCATAATGAGTGCTGAGGATTGAGCTGAGGCCATCAGTGTTGGAGACAAGCACTTTACCTGCTGAGGCATCTCTGGCTCACCTTGTTGATGTTGTAGGACCCCAAAAAACTGAGGGTGCCCCAGCATCCCACGCCCCAGAAGGCAACACCCAAATCACTTGCGAGAAATGGTCTTGATGAAATAGCATGAGGATTTCTTTATTCCAGAATTCTGGGTTCCACAGCCATACACCGCGCAGGGGTAGAGGACTGTGAACCACGAGTGCCGAATTGCGACAGCTTTTATAAGTTTACAACAAAGCCCGCGAATCACAAACCAATCATTTCTTAGCATGGAGAGCCCGTGAAATGCAAGCCAATTGATTTGTACCACTCCATAGTTTTTAGGCCAATCAGTTTAAATTATTGGATCCTGTGCTCAGTGGACCAATTAGTTTCCTATTTTCTTGAATGTCTATAGCTGTGTGAACTCCTGCATAGAGGTAATGGCGTAAGCAGTTTTCAGAAGCAAGATAAGCTTAGCTCTTTTCCAGTTACCTTGTGGGGCCAGGATCACCTATTCAAGGCCTTTCTGCTAGCTCTAAACAAAGGGCAGAATCTAGAATGTGACTTTTTACCTAGTTTCTAACAAAGCTAGATAGCATTTTAAACTTCTGACTTCTTGGGGTCTTTAGAGTTAGGCTGTATTATTTTCTATCCTTTCAATGTCAAGTGTACAAGCTGGATACCTAACCTATAACTATAATATATCTGTAAAGTGGAAACTTAGAATTAACAATTCATAATAACCAGAAAATACTTTTATTGAGAAACAGTTATTTTGGAAAAGTTATGGCAGACCAGGTAGATGCCCCCACCTTGATTATGGAAAATATTTTAATTACTGTGTCTAAACATATTTGTAGGATCTTTTTGTTCACTAAATTTTTGTTTATAGTCATATAGATATTTAAGTGTATTATAATAAGACATTAAATATTTTCATTTGTTATGTTTTTAGGCTATTTGAGATTTGTCCACCCAAATTTAGGTCTAGCAATCTTAATTTAAATGTAATTTCCTCACTTAGTATTCCTTGGAATACAGTATAGAACAGTAAATGAAATGTATGTCATTCTGTCTAAGACTTCTCTTAGTTGTGAGCA
The DNA here is from genome assembly GCF_947179515.1 of Apodemus sylvaticus. NCBI lineage: Eukaryota > Metazoa > Chordata > Mammalia > Rodentia > Muridae > Apodemus > Apodemus sylvaticus. Next base: position 45,572,953 of record NC_067492.1, on the reverse strand, counting down.
TCACCAGTAGTCTTAAAGTACCACAAACCTCTAAGACCATTTCTAATGTGCAGTGTGAGCTGCCAACAGCCCAGACCCCTCACTTGCTGAGATGGATGTTTAATGGAGGCCATGCAGATGAGCATGTCAGATAATGCCCTTCGATATGCAAATGCAGGCTGCAGAATGACTTACAGTACAGATGGATGGTGGGATCCTTTTAATCTGCTCTTTCTGCCATAAGAAATCACATAGCCTGGCCTGTGGAGGTGAGTCACCAGGAAAAGGCTCAGGCAAGCCTGACCAACTGATCCATCTCTGTAAGCCATGCGAGGAGTGTCTATGGCAAGATGGAAGATGGAAACAGAACTGCTTACAAGCTCACCAGCCAGCTAGCAGAAGCAAGAGACCCTGCTTCAAGGTGGAAGGAGAGAGCTGACCTCCCCAGTGGTATCCTCTGACTTCCACACCTGCATACTAGCACTCACACACAGAAAAGCACACATTTAATGTACGTGTATGTGTTTGTGTAATTTATCCCGAACCAAATTGTGCTCCCCAAATTCTGACGACCTCCATGAAGATCTCTTTGATTTCAGAAATTCTTATTTTTTTCACTAGGAGGAGGGGCAACGGGCCTGCATGAAGCAACCACTTCAGGCACGCCCACTCCTGTAGCTCCTCCCACTCCCACAGCACTGATAAAGGTTCTTATTTCTGAAGTCCTAGTGAAGAGCATTAAAATACCCAAGAGCCCCTCAGGATAATGAATAAGAAAGAACAGGGCCTGCAAAAGGCTCAGTTGGTGAAATGTGTACCACACAAACATGAGGGGCTGAGAAAGCAGAAACCCAGCATTGTAGCTCTCCGTGTGCATCTGAGACAAAGCCAGAAATCACTGTTGTTTACCCGGCTCCTTTCTCAGCAGGTAAGAAGGCTACTAGTGTTTCATATGTTGCTTTTGTGTCCCACTCTTTTGCTAAAAGTATTTATCAAATCTAAACATCTTCCTGGTGTATCAGCTAGATGGCAGCATCCTTTGCAGACAGGGATGGCTTGATTTCTGCCTTTCGTGAGTCCCAGCACCACCATGGAAAGGACTGGAAAGCACAGGCGTCTGTCTCACACAAGACTGAGGAGGAAGTGTTTCTCAGCATCCAGTACAATGCTGGCTTGGGCTGGTCATATGCAGCTTTTATTTTGTTGAGGTATACCCCTTCCATTCCCAGTGACTCCGGGGCTTTTATCCTGAAGGGATATTGAATTTTGTCAAACGGTTTTTTTCCCCCTCATACATTTGATTTTTGTTCTTAATTCTATTTATTTGTTAGGTTATGCTTATTTGTACAGAGCCATAATGGGGTGTCATGGCACAAGGTTGGAACTGACATTGATCAAGGTGAACTTCCTCTCCCAGCCTTTGTTGAGCAGCGAGTCCTGTGCTAGTCAGGATCCTGCTCCACCTAGGGTGGAGCACTCAGAGTAAAGGGGAAGTTCTTTGTTCCTCAGGTCTACAAGTTCCAGCTGCCTGAGCAGTGGAACCACCACCTGGAGTATCTGCAGAGCTGGCAGACTTTTCCCAGCAGGCCACCTGCTGACAGTGGAGCCAGGAACAGCCAGAACAGTTCCCTGGAACTCACCCCAGACTCTGGGAGGAGGGGCTCGCCCAAACTGTTAAATGGTCTGACAGCCATTAACCTTGGGCCTGGACCAGCAAATGTTGCCCTGGCCCTCTTCCTTTTTGCCACCTTGCCTTCCCATGCATCCCCAGGGTTCTTTTTCAGGCATCTGGTTCATTTGTAGCTGCTGGCAGCAACACTTATTGATTTGCATACATTGAATTACCCTTTCACTGCTGGCATGAAAACTAATTACCACAATGTCTGAGCTTCTCAATGTGCTGTTGAACTCAGTTTAGGAAGTTTTGGGGGTTTGTTTTTGTTTTAATCTATGTTTACCAAGGAAATTGATTTAAATTGTTTTTTTTTTTTTAATGACTATGTCTGTATCCAGACTGGTATCAGGAAATATTGGATTTATAGGAGGGTTATTTTATGGAATAGTTTGAAAACCATTGGTTATAACTCTTCTTCAAAGGACTAATAGAACTCAGCAGTGAACCCCTCCAGTCCTGGGGTTAGCTTTGTTGGAAGGACCTATCACTTGCTGTGAGCTCATTGCTCAATGCAGCTGTTCAGCTTTCTTGTCCTCTCACTTATGTTTTGGTAGACAAATGGTCTACAATGCTTCATTCCAGGTCTTAATTTTCAAATATATTGCCAGTGGGGTGGAGCACATGCCTTTAGTCCCAGCACTCAGGAGGCAGAGACCAGCCTGATCTACAAACAGAGTTCCAAAACAGCCAAGGCTGTTACATGGAAAAACTGTCTCAAAAAACCAAAATAAATTTTACTGGAGTTTAATATCTCAGAGTGTTTTCAAGATTTTATTTGTTCCTGTTGAAGGGTCCCCTTTTTTCATGTCTAATTTTATTGATATAGGTTTTCCTCTCAGATATCAAATTAAAAGTGGGGTTATGAAAGTAAAGGAGGGATTGTTGGGGATACAGGAGATGAAAGAGTGTGGGAATCCCAGACAGAGTAATGGACATGTGGATCCCTCCCTTATGCCTGTGTGGCAACGGCACAATACGATCCATTACTTTGTACAGTTAATATGTGCTAAGGAAAGGGTTTATTGGCCTTACCTGTTTTTTTGTTTTTTGTTTTTTTTAAAGTTCTAGTCTACAGACAGGCAGAGAGAAAGAATTCTTCCTTACTTGTCCTGTCATTTGCTCCAGGCCTTGACCAGATTAAGCAGTGCCCACCCATGTCAGGAGAGACTCTGACTTACTCAGGCCACAAGCTCATCCTTACACACACACCAGAAACATTATTTACATGAACATTTGTGCATCCCAAAGCTCAGGCCATTTAATACACAACATCATCTCACCGTTTCCTCACAAGATCAGCTCAGCTTCGCCTATTTCTCATTTACAGCATCTGCTTCCTCCTGTTTCGAGGCACACCAGAAGACCCTTCATTACTCTGAACTTCTCCTGAAATTGGTAAATTATGCAAATGACTTAACAATTAATGTCTCTGATTGGACCTCGCCTGTGATTTACCTAAGAGGAATGAGTTTAGGGAAAATAAATAGCAGGGTAAAACTTACCATTTTAATCATTTTAAAGCATCTAACCCAGTGCGCATAAACACCTCATGTTCTCAAACATCTAGTTTGAACTGTTTAGCAGCATAGTGACTCCTATTACCCCACAACGCATCTCATATCCATTAAGTAGACACTCCTTATTCTAATTCCTAAATTCTGACCACCACTCACCTCCTATCTACCAATCAACAATTCTAGGTATTTCAGACAACTGAATCACATAGCAATATGGTGTTTAAGAGCTGGCTTCCTGTGCTTTTACTGTGTAAAGGTTTGACACCATAGCTAGGAAAGGGAAGACAGAGGAAACACAGCTGCTTTTGTTATATAAGTAATTAAGGTGTCATGAAAATCTCATCATCACTCATCTCCTTCAGCTGCTCCAGAAACCCTGCTCTGTGTCATTAATTCTTTCTATCAAGTTCCAAACAGGCTAACCCAGCTGGGCTTCAGGTCCGGACTGAGGATATGAGGATGTCAGAGACCATTCTCTCCTCTCAGGGAGGGCCTCTTCCCAGAAAGTGACCTGGCCAGACCAGGTTGGTCTTAAGGTCACATAGCCTGAGGGGCCCAATGACCTTTATCCCCAGACACTTAATAACAATAAAAACAAGCCATCTTTGGCAACAATATAAATTATTCATGGGTTTTATTTTAAAGGAGACAGATTCATTAAAAAGAAAGAAAGAAAAGAAAGAGAGAGAGAGAGAAGGAAGGAGAAAGAAAGGGAGAGAGAGAAAGAGAGAGAGAAAAGGAAAGAAAGAAAGAAAAAAAAAAGAAAGAAAGAAAGAAAAAAAGAAAGAAAGAAAGAAAGAAGAAAGAAAAGAAAAAAAAGATAGCCACATCAATTCTAGGAATCCTTTCCAGAGGAAAAAAATTGCTACCTCATTGTGAGTTATTTGCTGCCATACTCAAAGCCTGAGGTGCACAGCTACTGGGATTTCTTTCTCAAGGCCTGTGGAGTACAGCCACTGGGATTTCTTTCTCCAGGCCTGAGGAGCACAGCTACTGGAATTTCTTTCTCAAGGCCTGAGGAGCATAGCTACTGGGATTTCTTTCTAAGTTCCCAGGTTTGTTCTGATACCAGCTGCTACTCAGTGGATACACAGAATGAATGCTTAGCTTTGTGGGTTGCACTTTGTGGATGGGCCCCCGAGACTTCAAATCTTCTGCAGTTGGAGCAGGGAGGAGGAGGAGCTTGTCAGATCTGAGGGTCTGAAGATGGCTCAGGAGCATGCAGGCCCAAGGACCAGCACTGCCACCCTTGTAGGCAGGCTCTTCAGGGCTTTTTTCCTGTGTCCTGGATCGCATCTGCTGTGCACCCCCACTGTAATTTGGTCTGAGGATGGTCATTGAGCAAAGACCTTGGTGGTTTATTTGTTTTCTTTTAGTTTCTCTCTTAATATTAATCTGTCTTTTTAAGCCAATAGCCAGACACAAATACCCTGCAGATCATCTGAGCCTCTCCCTAACTGCTACTACTCAGATCTTGCTATCTTCAGGTCTGGATCCTTCCTCAAACAAGTTCATGTTGTTTTCCTGCTTCTGCTTCACAACATGGTCCATGAAATCATCCTCCTTTACTCCGCAGTGACTGGCTTAGATTTAATCACATACAAAGGCACTGCAGTGGCTCACTAACCAGATCTGTGTGAGGGTGAAGGAGCATCGCAGGCTTGAGTTTGGCGGAAGACTGGATTGGTCTTCTCCCTTGGAACTTTCTGGACTCGCTAACTGAACACAGCAGACTCTGGGTGAAAACCTCACAATGGCTTCTTTTTAAGTAACTGCATCTATCTGTTTGTGAGGACCCTCATTTTATGGGATAAATATTTACATTTAAAAAATGACTACCAACAGTGCCACTTCATTTGAACAAGTCTACCTGAATTTGTCTACAAGTATGAATGATGTCCAACATAAGCAGTCAGAAAACTGTATGGATTTTTAAAACAACTCTAGATTCCAGTTAAGGGATAAAACTACTTAGCCTAAATATAAGAAGACTGATATAATCCAGCTATTCTTTTTTCTTTCTTTATTCTTTTTTGTTTCTCTTTCTTCATTGGCACACGTGCATGTGAGTATGTATACGGGGATATTTATGAGAGTGGGAGGAAGGAGATGGGGGAGGGGAGAGGTGAACATCGAGGGGGTAGGCAGAGGCAGAGGCAGAGGCAGAGGCAGAGGCAGAGGCAGAGGCAGAGGCAGAAGCATGGTCTATAGACCAGGTTTTCTTGAAGTTCCTTGTGTTTCAGCCTTCCAAGTGCTGGGACTGTGGGCACATGGTTAACTGGGTTACTTAGCAAATACTAAAACTAATTCTAAAAGAATACCCTAAAAGATCTGGAACAATAGCAGACCTGTTGAAACAAGCAACTCCTCGAAAAGATGCTATTAATTTGAATATATGAGTTTTTCTTTCCTAAGAAAAATGGGATATTTTTAACCTTGAGTTTCACACACTATATCATTGAGTTGGTTAAAGGGAATTGGCTCCTTTTCACCTTAATGTAGAATCAAATTTTGTGTAGTAATTCCATTTTTGGACTGAACAGAAATAGAAAACCTTCAAATACATCTTTAAAACATGCATGGGCCTGTAATCCGAGCACTCTGGGAGGCAGAGGCAGGGGGATTTCTGAATTCGAGGCTAGCCTTGTCTACAGAGTGAGTTCCAAGACAGCCAGGGCTACACAGAGAAACCCTGGCTCAAAAAAGACCACCCCCCCCAAAAAAAACAACCAAAAAAAAAACCCCCAAACACAAAAACAAACACAAAAACAAAAACCATGCATGGGTATACAATATCAAAACCAAATCATATACAACTAATACACAGAAACATAGGGTTCATACAAATCCTTAAATAATAATAAATTAATCACAAATTAAACACAAATATACATGTGCACAAGGACAAAATATTCACATATAAACTCTACCCAACAGAATTCTCATGCGTGCTTTCCGAGGCTTTTCTCCTGTACTGATTCTGTTAAGCATGCTGTAACTGGGTTAAAGAGGCAGGAGGTGCAACCCATGGAAATGTTGCTGGGATGCCTTCTGACTTTTTTCCAGCTCCCAGGTCCTTGTGATCACTTTGGCAACAGAGCAGAGTGTAGAAGAAAGACTTGATTATAAGGTTGAAGGGGCTTAAAAAGGGACGATGGGGCTTAAGGGAGTGTGGCGGGGCGGTATGGGGGAAGGGGGTGCCCAGGCAGGCCCTAGTCCTGGCACCTCTGCCCCCTGAGGGACCACACACACACAGGCATGGTATATAATAGAGTTTATTCAGGGTAGAGGATGGGAGTTAGTGGTAGAGAAAGGCAGACAGAGAGAGAGAGAGAGAGAGAGAGAGAGAGAGAGAGAGGGAGGAGGGGCAAGTATCCCCTTTTATAGTGGGCCAGTTCTATGGTGCAGGGCATACCTGGCTACTGCCAGGTAGGTGTGGGGTGGAGCTTAGACAGAATACCAACAAAGGTGACATGGAGCAGGCTCAGGAGTGAGAGTGTACAGTGGCCAGAGACCATTGTGTTGTTTTCAAAGGACTGTGCAAACAGAGGCCAGAGAGATGGTTCAGAGCTTAAGAGCAGTTGCTCTTAGAGAGGACCAGGGTTTGATTCTCAGAACCCACATGACAGCTCATAACCTGTATATCAGCTCCAGATCTGACATCTCTTCTGATCTCCCTGGGCACTGGGCATGCATGTGGTGGACATACATGCATTTGGGCAAAACACTCGCATATACATTTTTTTTTTAAATTAAGCACAGACCATGTGACTTAACTCCCCAAGGGAGAGGGCAATGGTATGTCATTGTTCTTTCCCAGAAAGCCTCCTACTCATAGAAATCTTACAAAGTGTCTGGCAGTTCAGAATGTCATTCTCCCAACAGGACAGAGGTAAGAGTCAAACTCTATCCTTCTGACTATAATCAAAGGCTTGCAGGTTTTGTCCCTGGCTTTGCAAGATGTTGGGTGTGAGGGATAGATCATTCCCCGTTCTCAGAGTGGCTGACTGGTTATGGAACAGCCTGTGTTAGCCCCTAGCTCCGCCACTACCCATTTACAAAGGAAGGTGCCCCCTGGAAACGTTAGCTACTATTGTACAAGTTACTACACATAAGTTTCATGTTGGTACTTAAAAGGTATAGGGAGAGATAAAATTGTGTTTTGTTTCTTGTTTTTCTAACCAATAAGGAAAAGGCAGAAGAGCAAACCACACACTGGACATTATGCAATGCTAAGGACTGAGTCTGTTACAAATCCCGCAGCCTCCACAGCTCTGGGCTAAGTGTTTCCAAGCCCTTTCCAGATGAGGAAAGCCAGGCTGGGGACTAGAATTGCAAACAGTGGCAAAGGGAGAGAAAGCCATCCATGAAGAGCCAATCACAGGGAGGGAAAAGTCAAGGCCACGCCCATGTGTTCAGGAAATGGAGAACTCTTTGCTTCCCCAAAAGCAGAGGCTTCTAACTGCTTCTTTGTTAATCTCAATAATTCTTTTGACACTTTTCCAAAAAACCAAAGAAGACAATTACTTCCTGACCTAGGAAAATAAAATGTTCTATGAAGTTTTATCTCGTTATTTATACAGCAAGCTTTTTGGACAGCAGTTAAGTGTTTTGTTGGAACATTTAAAATAAAGCAAGCTAAATAAAAACTGCTAAAGCACATAGAACAAAGAAAAAAAATCATGATTAGTGATTAGAGAACTGATACCAGGAGACTTAAATATTTGAGGGGCAAAGGGTTATAGATTTAAATGTAAAGAAAGAATAAGGGGGGGGCATCCTTTATGTAAGACTGGTGGCACTGGGACCATGGCACAAGTCTTCATTTCATCTGAGACATGGGTTTACTGTGTGACTTTTGCTTCTAAGTCTTCCTTCCTTCCTTAATTCCTCTTTTCCTGTTTTGTTAGCGGCCCTCATGAATCTGATCTATTTCCTATTCTCATTCTTTCTAGTGACATTTACCAACTTGTGGCTTAATTTGTATCTCAGAACCTAGCAACAGACAGTAAAAAGGAAACACATTATTCAGATTAAAAATAATGTTCTTTGTTCCCCCATCATCTTAAAAGGAGAAAAATTTCTCAAAGTAAATATAAGCACCACAATTTACTAATATTTCATGATTTGGGCTCACCTTTGTTGAGTATTGTCGTGGACTACACAAACGCTATGCAGATCCTCATGTAGTATTCAGAAATTCAGGAGTGTGGACCTTAGCGGAGTCGCCACATTCACTTGTATAGGTGCTGGCCCTGCCAGTGCAGTTTTTGCTGTCCGTACGCTTGTTTTTATAGCACAATGATATACAGAAACTGGCAGCCATTGCTGGTCTTGAGGTGTCCGCATATGAAGTAGAAAACATAATTTCCTTCTACTTCAAAGAGTTCACCACAGGGTGCCAAGAAGGAAGGGCTAGGTCCCTCCAGCCACATACTGCCCTCTGGCACTCAGGCTCAAGTCCCCAGGGACAGACAAGACAAACCCTGGCTTCTCCAATGCTAAGTAACATTTCCCACAACCCCCTAGTTCATAAATATTGACATTTTGGAATAAAGAGAATGAAAATGCTTGAGAAAAAAAAGTTGAAATGTTTATGTTTCTTTAAATAAATATACCCTATCTTGGAACTTTTAGAAATAGTATTATCCATCAACAACTGGATCATATAGAAAACTAACTTTCAACAGGATTTTCTAATCTTTTCTTTGTCTAGCAGGAAAGTCCTTTCACCCAGCAAAGCAGAGAACCCCACCCTGGATTTTTTTTTTTCTCCCTGAAAAACCGATCTCTAAATCACAGTAAATTTGGGACTGTTTTCAGCAAAGTGTTTTCAGGTTTCCTGTGATTTTTTTCCTATCACCAATCTTTAAAAGCAGAAAAACCATGGCCACCCAGAGCTTCACAATGGCCACAGAGCCCAGCCTGATCCTGCTGCTGTGGAACTACAGCGCACCCTGGTGGTCGTTTCTGTTTCCTGCCGTGGTTCAGTGGGGAATGCGAATAAAAGGTAGAAACCAACAGCCAAGAATCCACAGTGCCTGCCTACAAGCACACCCATCACACATGGAATTTTAAGGTGTTTAACAGCAATATTCCTTTTAATAATACTTCTGCGAGGTTGCTGGTGTATTGTTACCTCAACAGAATCCTGAGCCTTCCTATTATTTCTTAATATTCTTCTATTTTCTTTTCTAGACCAGGAACGGGGTATTATTCACTGTGTAGCACAGGCTGTCCTGGCTATGTAAACCAGGACTCAGAAAAGATGCCCCTGCTTCTGCCTCCTGGGTGCTGGAATTAAGAACACTTGTCAATACTCCTGGCAAACACTCCTTTTCTGAGTTTAGTGGTTATTTTTCAACTTCCTTTTCTTTTCCCCTTCATCTTGGTTTTTTGAGACAGGGTTGCTCTGAGAAGCCCTAAGCATCCTGAAACTCACTCTGTAGACCAGGCTGGCCTCGAGCCTAGCGATCTTCTGCCTGCCTTTGCCCCCTCAGTGCTGGGACTAAAGGCATGTGTCACCACTGCCAGGCCTTTTTAAAAAAACTTAAGCAAGAATACAAAGAAGTTACACTAAGTAATTTGTCAGCTATGGGAGCAGTCTTTTCTCTTTGTATACAAGAAAATGATGAAAAAAACCAATATGCCTTTATCTTAAGTCTTTGTTGTGGTCTTCAAATTCAAGATAATGTGATTCTTCTCTTTCTATGAGGCAACTATTTTCTTGCTGCTGTGGTTATTTGAGACAAGGTCTCTCCATATAGCCCTGGTGTTGCGTGGAACTCAGGATTCTGCCTGTGACTCCCAGGGCTGCCTTATAGTTATCAACACCCAGTACTGGGAATTCTAGGGGATTTGGTCTCAGTTTTTGTAGGGATAAAGACAAAATTCAAAACCATGGAGATAGGAAACAAGCAGTGTATGACAGAATAGCACAAACTTTGGTTTTGTTTGCTTGTCTGTTTGTTTGATGTTTATTGGCATAGGTTCTCTGTATCTAAGCTTAGAGACGTTGAATCCTAGAATTCAAAATCTTTGTGCCTCTGCATCTCAAGAGAAGGTTTAGAGGCATTGACTGTCCCCTGCAGGAATGAACAGCTTTGAAAGTTAAGTGCCTTCACATGTATTCACTTGTCAGTGGAATTTGAAACACACCAGAACGTTGCCTTGCTTCAGGTTAAGTGTTTGAGCATGGGAAAATATGATTACGTGCTCCTGTTGTGAGGTATCCACCAGGGAAGACTGCTCTGCCGTGGGGTTAAGCCATAGAAAATTTTTATTAGCTTTGTGGTGGTTGTGCTGGGTGTTCAGGATCCTCGTGTACCAGTGAGCCTTTCTCAGGTTGAGTTTTTAAGCACAGAAGCCACATTCAGTTAACATAAACAGTAAGCCAGAAGTGAAACTAAGGAAGCCAAAAAGCAAGGTCAATACACTTAGGAACTTCCCCAGAATTATGGACTTCAATGGATGAAGTCTCCAGTTTTAGGAGGTGGCGCTGTTTCCATGCTGGGTTCCAAAGCCTGAATGGTACTTCCATCATGGAGTCAGTTGTGCTAACGCCTAGAGGCCTGTTAGATTTATATTATATTGTTTCCTGTGAGATCTTTACTCTTCTGTCCTGCAGTTGTGATGGACCTGGTAAGAAGGGAAGGGAATTTAGTACAGGGCTTGAGAGTCAGGTACTAGGGTGCTTATTTAATGTTTCTGGGCTAATAGTGGTGAGAGGCTGCTGAAACTTCCTAGGAAGTTTCTTCATCAGGTATTTGCAACATCTCCAGATCAAGGTCTGCTACCCACTGATTGCCATAGATCTATCAAAAGTCTAGCCATGTCTCTGTGCTCTTTCTAAATTATTGGGTCCAGCAAAAAATAATGCTGGGCTCTCAAATTCTGGAAGTATAGATATTTTCCCCTCAAGAAATCTGAATGTTTTTCTTTCATAACTAACAACACATAACATAACAATGGACATAAGAGGTCAAAGGGTAAGTTGTCAATTCATAGTTATTGTAACCTTTTCTGTGTTCACAAAAACACTGATTCAATTCTGAAACAGTGCTAAGTTAGAAGCTTGCTAACACTGTAGCTCCCAGGGAGGGTCACAGAACACAGAGACACAAACAGCTTTTCAGCATCTTGCATTCTCACATGAAGGTAGAAGGAAGCCATTAACATAGCATAGGGATGTTGTTGATAATGGAATCTATTTCCTGGGAGGCCCAGCTCCTGACAGCAGCCAACTGTGATATGCTTGCTGCCTGAAATTCAAAAGTAACATCTTGATTTCCTTTACATCCCTTTGTTCCCACTTCCTTGTACTTTGTCTTTAAAAGACCCTTGTGTGTGTGTGTGTGGGGGGGGCTTGAGTCACCAATAACCTCAGCTGCATGGGAAGCTATACCTCTGGTATCCACAGGCACACTTACATACCGTATGCACATACCAACACAGATGCACACACAATTTAAAACATAAAACAAAACTTGCTCCTCAACCAAGGAGTAAGACAGACTTTGTCTTCTTTCTCTCCCAGCTTTGCAACCAGAGTTGCCACAAGTCCCACAGCATGTGAGCTCTTCTTTTTATCAACTTGTCCTATCTGTAATGAGCCAGACTGGTATCTGGGCACCCCGTGTTTTGCAGCCACTTCCTTATCTAGTCCCAAGGATCAGCATCTCCACTTAACAGATTAGAAAACTCAATCTCCAAGATAAAAACACTGTTCAGAGTCCCTTAGCTACTGTATGGCTGATGTCTTCCTGCTCTGAAGCTCTTAAATTCTGGTGCTTGGCAGGCTCTTGCTAAGGATTTGTTCACTCAAAGAGCAAATATATGTACAGCAAGAATATTCAAAGAAAAAGTGACACCCCCTTACCTCTGTGAAGCAGAGGTAAACAGATGTCTGAGTTTGAGACCAGCTTGATCTAAGGAGTGAGTTCTAAGATAACCAATATTCCACTGAGAAACCCTGTCTTAGAACAGGAGAGAGAGAGAGAGAGAGAGAGAGAGAGAGAGAGAGAGAGAGAGAGAGAGAGAGAGAGAGAGAGAGAGAGAAAATTAAGGTAAACCTGGAGTCGATTCCCTCTATATCTGGTTCTAAGTAAGCTAACTGAAACAAATGCCTCTCACTTCTACAAACAACTGTCCCCTTCTTAGCTTTCATGGTCCAATATTTTCTAGAAAGGAACAAAGACTGAACAGGTTGAGGCCCCTTAGGCCTTGCTTGGCCTGTTTTATTCAAATATTCTAGCAAGGACTCTTAGTCAGTTTTGAGTTGCAGATCTATTTGGAAATCTTGAAGACTTTTCAGTCTTTTAAGGTACACTTTAAAAAAAATCCAGGTGCTTTTCAGTAAACATTTCTAAAACTTTGTTTCTTTGGTTGGTTGGTTTGGTTTTAGATGGGGTATCACTGTATATCCTGGCTAGCTTGAAACTCTAAATAGCCCAGGCTGGCCTTAAACTCACAAAAGATTCACCTGCTTCTGCCTGTGTTTCTGAAGTACTGGATTAAGGGTGAGCCACCGCAGCTGTCCTCAAAAGTACAGTAAGTACGAGTGACATTCATGTGTAATAAAGATGTCTGTGATTTTTATTGATGGAATTAATGTCAGTGTGATATGTCACCTATATTTATACTTTTTTTTGTAGAAGGCCTGGCTAAATGACTCACTGGGTAAAGGCACTTGCAGCCAAGCCTGAAGACACAAGGAATTCAGCTCCTGGGACCCACATGGTGGAGAGAGAGCTAATCCTGCAAGTTTTTCTCTGCTCTGCACATAAAATCTGCAGGACAGGTGTGCCCGTCCTGCACACAACACGTAAAGTTAAAAAGTAAAACAATAACAACATATTTCAGTTTAAAATTAATAAAAAAATAAAGATCTGGCTTTTTTCATGTGCTGCTTTTCTCCATCCGACGACTCTTAAATGAGTCAGTTATTGTTAAACTGTTTCAAAAACCAACTTGTGTCAAAAATTCTTAAATTTTGTCCAAAGAAAGATGATCCAGTACTTCTCCTTATTAACAGAAGACACATTTGGTCTGAGGTACAAGAAGCCAAGTTCCAAAAAATAATTACAAGCATTACGACCTATAGTGAAGATGAAACCAGACTGGTCTTCATAGTGGGGCACCACTCAACAACTACTACTTACCGATGTTAACCCCACCCAGCCAGAATAAGACCACTACCATGACCTTTGAGCCAAATTTGAAGCAAGCTTGATTTTTTT